>NW_022060306.1:50000-331851 GCF_007364275.1 Archocentrus centrarchus
GGAAACAATGGAGCGGAGTCCTAAATTGGTTTCAACTGTAACCACTGATTAAATATGACCCACGCCCCCTTCACACCTGGGCACATGTGTTCAAGCACATGATCAATAGAGGGTCATAACCACCTCCAGGGGACTACGCCCACAGGGGGTTAAATACCTGGGTCTCTCCACCATTTGGTTGAGAACTGAAGAAGCCTTTCGGATGAGAGGTGAAACGTCTTCAAGAAACAAAAGAAGTCCAGTCGCCTTTTTCAAGCTCCAGAGACTGAAACTGTACATTATTACAAATAAAATACACACATTAAATACACATTAAAAACACAAACTGTACATTATTTCACATAAAATACACAAACTTGTAAAAAACAAACAAAACTGTAAAACAGACGGCTTTTTTTAGAGTTCATTTTAAAATTCTTATTTTTGTTTTGAAATCTTTGCTCCGCCTGACCTCTCACCCCTACATACCTTGTCAATCGCTCAGGTCAGCAGACCAGCTGCTCCTGGAGGTACAGAGATCAAGGAGGAAGCTCAGAGGGGGCGGGGCTTTCTCTGTTTGCATGTTAGAGAGGCCCCTTCACTGTCCACTTTAAAGTTCTGTTTTCCTTGGCTTCTGACCTCAGCAAGGCCTCAGTTCAAACTGTATGTTTGTAAACATGAAAGAGTTCCTTTATTTTTTAAAATGTATTTGTATGTTTTAATGTACAGAACTTTGTGTCTGCTGTGGTGGTTTGAAAGTGTTTTTATGAATAAAGATGGTCTGATAGATGCCACAGAGACTCAGGGTGTTTGTTCTGGAGAGAGGAGATAGTCATGTTCCTCCCCGAGTGCCTCGTTGGCATCAGAGCTTGGGGTGATCTAAGCAGCTCTCAGGATCACTGCTGTGAATGCACAGGTTAAGTACTGTGGCCGGCACGTTAAGAGTTCAGCTTTCAGAGCAGTTCGTACACCAACCTTTGTTGATATAAACACACTTTGCTCCACTGCATTTCCTCCCCGACACCTTCTCACCTTCTTACCACCTACTTGGTGAGTTGTGGGAACAAACAGAGGTGGAAAAAGTACTGAAAATTTATACTCAAGTACTAATGCTGTTACATTACTGTATTCAGTCAGAAGTCAAAGTACTGGTGTTAAAAACATACTTAAGTAAAAGTACAAAATACAAAATCTATTGAAAATATTAATTACTTTTTAACTGATGGACGTTTTATTGCATTGTCAATAACAGGCATTAAAGTCAGTTTACCTGTATAAAATATGTACGTTCAAAGCCCATTTCTCAGACGAACAACAGGTAAGTGTCTTAAACTCTTAGACTAACATTTCTGTCACATCTTCTGTCTGTCTGGCTTCACTCGACTTGGTTTTAGGGTTTTCCATTGTGTGGTACTACCTGGTACCAGGTACTTTTTTAGTACTTACTCAGCTGTAGTTCCAAGCAGTCGAGTGAAAAAGAAAATGTGACATCAACAGAATGCATGCCAATGATTATCCAGGCAGTGAGGTCACTAGAGTCATGAGAGTAGTTGGCATATTCATGGTATATGCCACATATATATCTTATACTTCCCTGAGCAATTTGTCTGGAAAATAACACAACTGATTAAAATACAGAAGCTTATAGTGTTCCATGTCATCATGAACTTTGTGTTCTGATTGTACAATGAACCACACTGATGAAGACTACACAATGATAGAAATTTAGACTTCGAGGTCACCCTATTGTTGAAATTCTCTGTTTTCCACATTCTGTTTTGTAAATGATGTAATCAAGACTGATATGCTGTGACTATATGAAACTGTAAGCTGAATTAGAATGTGCCAGTACTTCATGCCATCTCATGGCATGAAGTCTGACCCAGATATCTGTAAACTGTTTGAAATGGTTTTATTAAATTTAATAATTGGACTCCTTATTCCGTTGTTTGGTGTCATTCCTGTTCGATAAACGAACACGCAGAAACCTGAAGGCTTAAGCAGCAACACTCTTATTATTTAAATTCCTTCAGAGTGAATCCTTTACAAGAATCAAACTCACCATTTTTGAAACCCGGCAACACAAAAGATAGCTACACACCGACCAACACACATAGTACCAGTCAAAGGTTTGGACACGCTTCCACAAGTGTGTCCACAATTTTGACTCATACTGTACATACGTTTTGTGCTTGGTGTCGCATCTTTCTCTGTCTTCTCCAACTATACAAACTGGGTGGTTAAAACATCTTTGCTTAGTGGGAAATTTATTAAAGAACAATAAAATCAAAACAGGGTGAGCTGTTGTTATCTGCCTTACGTACTCAGTAACACAACCACTGGACCCTTCCAGTGTTCGCCCCAATGGCAGTCAGTGGTGCAACAACAACAATTTAAAACCATCCCATTGTTACAACAAAATCCAGAAGAAGTTAGAGAGAGAAACCGTTTGTGTCACATAGAAATGATGTTATGGGAATTACTCACATATTCAACCTTTGAGCCTTTTGAAGATGAATCTCTGAGTTCAATACGGGGTGTTTAAATCCCTCCACCTCACTACAAATACAGACTCACTTGGAGCTTTCTCTGACTGCTGTCATTCACAGTGATACCAACAGTGATGTGTTCACTCCAAACATGGATGCTTCTGTTTGTGTGTTTGTGTAGAGACACATAGACAGAAAAGCTTTGATCTGCTCTTATTCATGAGGTCACGTCTGTATTATTCAGAGCTCAGAGGAGGTTTTGTGAAGTTGAGCTGCTTCCTGAACATGTCGGTTTGAGGGAAATCAAAGGGCACATTAAATGCAAAGGAAACCAGAAGGAAAGGAGAGAAATGTTCCTGTATTCCTGGGAGTTTGGAATTCAGAGGAAAATCAAAGACTTTCAAAGTGAAGAAATGAGAAAATGAGACCAGATAAATAAATATGTCTGATGTTCAGGATGTTGTAAATGAACTAGACTGCTCCTCCTGCTCCTGCTGAGCCCCTCCCATCTGTGGGAGTCCCGCCTCCTTCCAGGAATCAGCTCACCTGTGTGTCAGTGTTCAGTATCCAGGTGTGGAGCTTCTTCTTCTTCTGCTGTGTTTGAAGAAACTGTAAGTTTAAGAACTTTATGTTTGTTTCATGTTTGGAGAAAATGTTCAGCTCTGATTTCAGCACAAACTGTGGATCACTCTTTGTTTGCAGACAGATTTACATGATTATTGATCAACATCAGCTGTGAGCAGCTTATTTAATCAGAACAGCAGAAATCTGTAGATTATTATTTAATACAGATGTTCTGTAGCCTAGATATGGATTCTACATGTCGGCCTCTGGTTAAAAAAACACTGCTTGACAAACTGTTGGCTCTCCTCCAACAGGAAGTGATGCTGACTGGACTCTGGAGCTTGAAAAAAGGAGACTGGACTTCTTTACATTTCTTGGAGATGTTTCACCTCTCAGCCCAAAGGCTTCTTCAGGTCTAAACCAAATGGTGGAGAGTCCCTGGTGTTACAATGACCCACACCTTCTTTCACACCTTTGTGTGCCTTTAAGAACTTTACTGTGTGTTTCTGTGCTGGGACTCTCCACCATTCAGTTTTAGACCTGAAGAAGCCTTTCAGATAAGAGAGGAAACCTCCTCAAGAGAGTCCAGTCACCTTTTTCAGGCTCCAGAGACGTCCATGACCTGGATGACTGTGAAACTGAACAAGCTTAATGTTGACTGTTTACACCCAGACATGAGTCATGTTACAGCTGCAGTACAACAGCTATCAAACTTTGATCTGACTGTTAATCACAAACCATTTAAAGATGATTAGAAACCAGTTTTTATTTCTTCAGCTCTGTTTCTGTCTCTGACTCCTGCTGAGCCTCAAACAGCTGTGACTCATTCAGATAGTTAATGTCAGAGTTCATATCAGAGCGCATTAATCTGCAGACGTTTGTGTTTAAATATCACATGGTTCTAACATCAGTCTGTAATGACTGCAGAGACAGAACCAGTGATCTGTGGTTTGGTTCATTCTCAGCTTCACATCATTAGAAATGTGAGTCTGTTTAATCTATGAAGTTTCAGACGATCGTTTCTCATGTTGTGATCATTGATCAACACTTTCCAGCTGACACTTTGATGATTGTGATGCATCAGAAACAGTTATAAGAAGTATTTCTGAGGAGTTTCTGAAACAGCTGCTACAGAGTCTGAATGTGTTCTGCAGCATTTCACTCTGAAATATTCACAAGATCTGAAATATCATCATAAATGCTCTCAGACCATTAAATGGAAAAATAAATAAAATTAAAGTACAGAGACTTGGCTCAACGTAAACACATGAAAATATCAAAAAAACAAACAGTACAAATGATTACATCAGGAAAGATTATTATGATTAATTATTAATCACTGAACAATGATCGGTTGGAAATGATGATCAGACATTTTTAGGGAATTTTGTTGTTTTTATTTTTAGGAATTTACTGACTGACAGAAACTCATTTGGATCATCTGATGTAGTTTTAATGATGGATGTTTTTCACTGATGAAAGTGTCTGAATGTTGGAGCTGTGAGTGAAATGATCAGCTGTAGTTTGTGGGAAATGTTACAAATAAACCCTGAAAATGACCCACGACCTTATCTGAGGTCAGGCTGAGGGAGCTCGGTGCTGTGGGTGGAAATGATTTGGTCTCCTTCAGAGTGTCTGTGGATGTGAAGGACAGATTATAGGATCACAGTAATTCCTGGTATTTATGGCAGACGTGCTGCAGGCTGCTAACAACCTTCTCTGACCCTGTCAGGGGTAACCTGTGCTCTTTAGACGACTAAATGTTGTTAGGACCAACAACACACTGGAATGGCAACTTCTGTTGTTGACATGTAGTCAGCAAAATAGAGGCAGGATGATGATCCTGAGGGGAAGTCAGGGAGTCATTGTTGTTGGCTAGGAGCCAATCAGAGTTATTGAGTTTCATGGATCAACATGTTTGACTTTGTGTTCTGATGCACGAAAAAGGTGAAGATCAGCGCTCGTGTTTAAGGAGCTTCAACCTACTGAGTGTTACAGACATGATGTTTCCAATAAAGAACATTGATCTTTTTGTATTATAAAACCATTTTATTGAAACATTTGGATTATAATACATATTTAAAAATGAAGCTCATTTCAAGAGGAATATTTTCAAATCAAAGTTTATTTGTCACATGATCATACAGGGTACAACTATCAGTGAATCACTTATACAAATACTCTCACACTATAGCACAAGATGAAGGTATTATTAGAATGATTTTAAAGAATAAAATCCAAATGTAATAAAAATTGGTATTGAGGTCAAATGGAGGTGGAATCATGTTTGAGAATGCTGACACAGGCCTGGAAAATCCTCTCTTCCTCTCCTCCTGACTCACTCACTCAGCTACTTGTTGGGTTTAGTGTGTAGTCCCACTCACACACTCACTCACACTCTGCATACACACTGATCTGCTGACAGACACACACTCCTCTGTGATTCAAACACTGAGCAGCATCTACAGACGGCCTCTCCTCCTCGGTCACAGACTTTGAGCTGTGACAGAGTCAGAAGAAGCTTTCACGTCTTCACACGTGTGAACTTTGCCCTCAGACTCAGTGTGAGCAGCTCCAGATTTTTGGATGAACTCTGTTGGACTGAGACACAAAGATCAGTTTGAACACAGACAGTAAAAAGCTGCATTTAGATGAAGGCAGAAGTTGTTAGTGGAGCTCTTCATTCATGTGATTGATGTTCATTAAAGCAACATGTTGTTGTGGCTTCAGACACTTTGGATCTGAATGATTATTTGAATCATGAGGAGCAAAGATGACCTGAAGGCTCTGCAGAGTCACATTAGTGCAGACGACGTGTTTGCAGTTGTGATCTGTAGGAGACACGAAGGTTCAGCAGGAGGAGAGTCAGAAACCATCAGCTGAGACATCTGAACACACACACATTAAACACACTCAGTGTGGCTGAAACACACACACACAGAGTCAGTCTGAATGAAAGCAGCTGTTTGTCTTCACTGTTTGTTTCTGCTGTGTCATGTTTATATGCTGCCCAAACTAATATTGTGTATTTTAGGAGCTAAATGAAACAGTTAATCATGTTCTTGATAATTAATGTTTTAACCTAATTAAAAAGAATAAATGGCCTTAAATTTGCTTGTTCTGTTCATCATAACTCATAGAACAGATACTCTGTGCTTATGTTGAGTGGTCAGTATTGTTGGTACTTTAGTTTACAGCTTACTCCTGGATTTGCTTTTTTCTCTTTATGCTTCACGTTCTCATTGAGAATCTTCCTCATTTGGTTGTATGTTGTGATGAAGGCTTTTTTCCAGACCAGGGGTCGGCAACCTTTAACACTCAAAGAGCCATTTGAACCCGGTTTCCACAGAAAAGAAAACACTGAGAGCTGAAAATACTACCAGAAGCTGGTAGCAGCTACCGCGAGTGATGCCTGTATTGAGAAACAAAAATAAATAAATAAAATTATTTTATTTTTATATTTCAAGATCACAATAATGTTCCAGTTTAGAACTACAACAAAAAACAAACCGACAAAAATAAAATGCACTTCCATTGGATGCTTATAATTTACTTCTGCATGTTGCACAGAGCTTCAGCCTGAAAGAGCTGCAGGTTGCTGACCCCTGTTCTAGACTCATCCAGACTTCTACCCTGTGGATAACCACGCCTCTTCATATTCCTTCACACTCTCTGATTAATCTTTTTTAATGTTTCATCCAGAGATTCAATAAGCTGGGGTCTTACACAAATAGCTAATAAAAAACAGCCTTTCTACAATCTCCACACCTGCTTCTGTGCTTCATTTTGTTAAAGAAATAAATAACAAAGACATGTCCCACACTAGACAACAGAACAGCTTCTGTTGTGTTCAGTTATTTTAATTTTCTTGACAAGGTCGAACGAACTGTAACTCCTGACCTTCACCTGGTTTCAATGTAAATACAAATGAAAGCTGAACATTATCCAACTCTACATTAAATACATTTCTGCAACAGCTAAACATTTGTGACTCTCATTGACTTTCCTTCAGTAACATAAAATTTGCTAAATTTTTCTTTCAGAGTGTGGTGTGAAGCTTTTAACACAAGAACCCACCGTGACACAGGTGTCACCACCCCTTTAAATGTTCTGGAAATTTTCCTTTTCAAATCTTTCTCATCTTTTAACCCATTGAGTCCCCAAGTGACACATAGTGAACAACCAGATGTGGTCATGTGACATGTCATGTGAGTTTAAGTTACCTTGACAACATTTCCAAGATGTCCGTGTGCCTGACTGGCTCATGTCACAGAGCAAGCCAATTTTAAAAAGCTTGTTTTTTGTTTCAAAAGGTAAGATTCAAGCCATTTATCAATTGTTTTCCTTCAGTTACAAGTCCTTGATAGTATTCATTCTGTTCTGATCAAATTCTTTCAATAATTTGATATAAAACAAATGATGAAAATATAGCTGTGACATATATGTCACATTGGGACTTTACACAAAAAATCTTCATTAAAAACTTCATGTGGCATATTTGTCACAAAAAGAAATAAAGTAATTTTCTGCTGAGGTTATTTGACTGATTTAAATTAAGAAACTGTTGCTGCTCCACAGTAAATAAAATAAGACATTGAAAATGATGAGTTTAGTGAGTCCTGTGATTCAGACGATAGTGAATTAAATGAGGAACCACAACCCAAGATGAATCCTGCCCAGCAAAATACTGGTGTTAAAGGAAGAACACAGTTTTCTTGGAGAAGGAAACAATTTGAAGCCCCTGAATGTACTGTAACGTTGTAAACACACTTCCACAGTCGGCGATGTTCACAACAAAGGTCGTCTTTATTAGCAGAAAAACGGCTGCTGTAGGCCACAGCCACGCCAACCACAACTACAACAACGGAACAGCAACACACACACAGGCAAGCTCTCGGTCTTTTCTCTCACTCCATGCTGCCTTCACGACCCTCCCGAACAGTCCGAAATCCCACAACATCAACACGCTCTCTAACTAAGAGAATCGCTACATTGCCCCCCCTCACTAAATCCCTCGCCCCGAGGGATCCCGTACAAAGTCTCTGAGGTGACCTGGGGGTCTTCTCTGCCTCTGCAGCCCCCTTGTAGACGACACTTGGGGCTGTGTCTGCTGTCCTGCAGCACCCCGCTTTTGATCTGGGATGGGGTGCAAAAGTGGAGGAAGCTGTGGGGCAGTAGAAGGGGGCACAGTCAGTGAGTCTGGGGCTGTGGCTGTTTCATTTCTCAGGGGGGTCGACTGGACCGGGCGCACATCACCCTTATATGGAGCCAGCCTGTCTCTATGAAGGGCCACTCGTCTCCCCCTAGTCGGCAGCTGAACCCTGTACACCACTTCCCCCAGCTTCTCTACCACTACACAAGGCCCCACCCAGTGGCAGTCCAGCTTAGGGCACCGGCCTTTCTTCCTCCTCGGGCTGTACACCCACACAAGGTCACCGGCCCTGAAGTCTTCCCCTTTTACCCTCAAGTCATAATTCCTTTTCTGTCTCATTCCCGCTTTCTCCAGCTGATCACGGGCAAAAGCATGGGCCGACTCCAGCCGGTCCTGCAGTCTCCTGGCGTATTCCGGACCCGGTACGACTACCGGAGCGTCCGGAGGCCTCCCCAGTGCCATCTCCGCTGGCGTCCGTAGCTCTCGCCCCAGCATGAGCAGGGCAGGCGTACACAAGGTGGAATCCTGCACAGCGGACCTATACGCCAACAAAACAAGGGGGAGATGCATGTCCCAATCACGCTGGTGCTCTGCAGTGAGGATGGCCAGCTGTTTCGCCAGGGTCCTGTTGAAGCGCTCGACGAGCCCATCACTCTGCGGGTGTAACGGTGTCGTCCGGGTCTTTCGCATCCCTAAGCGCTCACACATGACAGAGAAAACAGCCGACTCAAAGTTCCTTCCCTGGTCACTGTGAATGGTTTCTGCCATCCCGAACCTGGCAAACATGCCCTCCACCAGCCTGTCGACCACCGTCTCCGCCTCCTGGTCGGGTATGGCATATGCCTCCGGCCATTTTGTGAAGTAGTCCATGGCAACTAAGACATAACGATTTCCTCTGTCTGTGCGTGGAAAAGGCCCCATCACGTCCACTGCTACTCTCTCCATCGGGGCTCCCACTGCTAACTGCTGTAGCTGGGCCCGGGACTGGTCTGAGGGACCCTTGTGCGCTGCACAGAGGTCACACCGGCGGCAAAAGTCCTCAACATCCCTCCTGAGCTGCCCCCAGTAGAAACTCTGCCGGAGCCGCCGAAGGGTTTTGGAAACTCCAAAATGCCCCACCCCGGCGGTTCCGTGGGAGGCCTTCAAAACTGCCTCCCTCAGGGCCCTGGGGACCACCACCTGCCACCTCTCCTCCCCCGTAGCTGGCTCCTTCCAGGCTCTCTGCAGCACTCCGTCCTTTACTCGGAGAGCTGAAAATTTCACAAACAGTCCTTTAGTTGCAGGTGAGTATCCAGCCACTCCGCTCCACTGCGGTCTTTGACCAGACTCCACCCATTGTAGCACTGGCCGGAGGTCAACATCCTGCTCCTGTTGCGCTCTCCACTCGAGCGGGTCAATGACCTGTGCCACTCTGCAGGCCAGCTCACCTCCGCTACACCCGGAATCATGCTCTCCCCCAGCCCGGAGCTCCTCCTCCCGGGCTTCCCGCTTTTCGCAGTACCGGCAACCAGCTGGAGCACAGGGGCGGCGGGACATGGCATCTGCGTTGGCGTGGTGAGCCCCCGCTCGGTACTTCACTTCGAAGACGTATGGCGCTAATTCCTCCAGCCAGCGTGCAATCTGCCCCTCTGGCTCCTTAAACGCCATTAGCCACTGCAAGGCTGAATGGTCTGACCGGACAGTGAAGGGCAGGCCACAAAGGTAGTACCTGAAGTGACTTATTGCCCGTACTATGGCCAGGAGCTCCCTTCGCGTCACACAGTAGCGTCGTTCAGCCTTATTAAAGGTTCTGCTGAAGTACGCCACCACTCTCTCCCCCGCTGGCCCCACCTGGCTCAACACTGCCCCCATTCCGACATCGCTGGCATCTGTGTCTAGAATAAACGGCAGACTGGGGTCCGGGGTGGCGAGGGTGGGAGATTCTGTTAGGGCGTTTTTCAGCCGCTCAAAAGCCTGTTCACATCCTGCTGACCAGTCAAAGTCACTATCCTTTTTCTGCAGGCGGAACAGGGGCGCAGCAATACAGGAGAACCCCCTTACAAACCGCCTGTAGTAGGACGCCAGACCAAGGAAGCTCTTTAAGTCCTTCAAGTTTGTGGGGGTTGGCCAGTCCTTCACCGCCTGCACTTTCTCCTCCAGCGTACTGATACCCTCACCCCCGATTTTGTGTCCCAGGAACTCCAGCTCTTTCCTCATAAAGCAGCACTTATCAGGGTGGAGTTTCAGGCCCGCTGCCGCTATCCGCTGTAGAATCTGCCGCAGGGATGCCAGAGCTGCCTCGAAGGAACTTCCGTGGACCAGGATGTCGTCCAAGTAGACCAAACATTCCTGTCGGGGAATATCGGCCAGCACCTTTTCCATCAACCTTTCAAACGTGGCCGGCGCATTGCATAGGCCGAAGCAGAGAACACGGAATTGCCACAGCCCCCTGCCTGTGCTGAAAGCAGTCTTTGGTCTGGCTGCGGGGCTGAGGGGCACTTGCCAATACCCGCTACGCAGGTCCAGCGAGGAGAACCAGGAAGAGCCGGAAACCAAATCCAGGCACTCATCGATGCGGGGCAGTGGGTATGAGTCTTTCTTAGTCACACTGTTCAACGGCCTAAAATCGACACAGAATCTCATTTTGGGGCTCTTCTTCTTTTTAACCATCACAACCCCCGAGGCCCAGGGGCTGTCGGAGGGTTCAATGACGCCAGCCCTGAGCATCTCCCCGATCGCACTATCAGCCGCAGCCTGATGCGCCAGGGGGAGGCGGCGAGGGCGTGACTTCACAGGCCGTGCATCTCCCGTGTCAATGTCGTGCTGCAGGAGGTGAGTTAAGCCTACCTCGTCTTCTGACAGAGCAAAAATGTCCTTGAACTCCAGCAGCACCTGCCACAGCTCCTCCCGCTGTGGATGATCTAAATCTTGGCAGCTACGTGTCCATATGTCCCTCACTACTGCCAGTCTATCCCCCTCCCCCATTACAGTGTGCTGGTCTGAGGCAGGAGAACCCACCACGGTGGCTACATCAGGGTCAGGGGACAGGGGTGCAGGGGGGTAGATCGGGGGCGGAAGGTGTGCCTCATGGTGCACCCCCGCTGCTCTCGACTTGGGCGGGTGTAGGTTCGGGGCCTGTGCGGGGCGCACCAGTTCAACCATGGGGCCCCCTGGAAAGGTCAGCGTGTTATTCCCCAGGTCTAAGACACTCTGTGAGGCCCGCAGAAAGTCCAGGCCTAATATGCAAACGTCCTGCACCGCTGCCACCCACACCTCCAAGTTCACTCCCAGGCCCCCCACCTGAATAGGGACCAGTCCTTTTCCCAACATCGGGGCTAACTCACCAGTCACTGTACGCAGTTTTACTGTAGTTGGTTCCAACTGGGTTCCTACCGGCACCACGTCAGGTCTCATCAAGGTCGCAGTGGAGCCAGTGTCGACCAGAGCTGTGCACGGAGCCCCTGCCAGGGTGATGGGGATGTGACAAAAATCCCCTGCACGCGTCCAGCCCACCACCCTCGCGGACTCTGTGCTGTCGTCTGCTTCTGGGGGGAGCTGAGCCCCGCACCCCCAGCTGTACCGTTGGGCTCTGTCCACCGGCGCCCCGGCGGATTGGGACACAGAAGAAGGGGCCTGCGCCGTCCCGCCTACGCAGGCCCTGAGGCGTTTCCCTGAACACCGGCACGGTCTGGGCATCGCACGCTGATGTGGCCCAGCTGTCCGCACGTCCAGCAAACAGGAGGGTCTCGGCGAGGACGAGCACCGCGGCGTGAAGATTGTAGAGACACGCCTCGAACCAGTTCGGTCAATTCGGCCGCCCAAGCTGGCACCCCCTGGCCCGGGGCCTCCGGCACCGCAGCCCTCACCACCGGGTCATACTCGCTATGGTCGCACCCCGCAGAAGCCACCACGGCCTCCCTCTCCAAGGCCATCTCCAGGGCCTCGTGCAGATTGCGGGGGTGGGAAAGTTGAGTCTGGATGCGCAGCTCACCTGGGATAATGGCGCGGATGAACTGGTCTCTGGCCAGCTCGTTCTGCACGTCGATGGGCATGTGGGCATATGCTTTCTTCGCTAGCATCTCAATGTCATTAGCCAAAGCGCGAAGCGGCTCACCCGGTTGTCTCCGTCTACTCTTCAGTTCGGACCGCAGGACAGCAGGCTGGCCACACTGCCCAAACCGCCGCTGCAGAGCACCAACCAGAGCCCTGTAGTCACCCCTCTCCGCTGGGCTAAGCAGCAGCAGGCATGCCAAAGCGTCGTCAGTGAGGCACAAGGCTAGCTGGAGTGCTTTAGTGTCTGTGGACCAGGCCGCAGCATGCGCTAACAGTTCAAATTGAGCATGGAAGGCCTCCCAGTCAGCCTTACCGGAGTACTTGGGGGTTTTCACATTTGCCTGGCAGGGCCGGGCGCCACTATCGCCAAGCACGGGCCCCGCGCTGTTCGGGGCGGGCGTCTCCGCGCCCGCGTATATTCCTGCAGTCGATGGGCTAAAGCCAGCGGCGGCCGCCAGGCCTCTGGCAGTCCGTCTGAGGCGGGCCAAACGCTCTCCGGCACTGTCCGCTCCCTCAGGACCCAGCGTGCCCCCAAAGTCACTGTCCATAGCCTCTCTCGCGATCTTCGGGCGGGCCCCGGCCACATCTCGCTGCGCTGCCATAGTTAGCGCAGGCTGTCAACTGAGGTAGCCGAAGCAGGGCTAGCCGACGGTTGGCAGTTTGACTTCTGACACCAATGTAACGTTGTAAACACACTTCCACAGTCGGCGATGTTCACAACAAAGGTCGTCTTTATTTGCAGAAAAACGGCTGCTGTAGGCCACAGCCACGCCAACCACAACTACAACAACGGAACAGCAACACACACACAGGCAAGCTCTCGGTCTTTTCTCTCACTCCATGCTGCCTTCACGACCCTCCCGAACAGTCCGAAATCCCACAACATCAACACGCTCTCTAACTAAGAGAATCGCTACAGTACCTTCAAAGGTCAGAGTGTCACACTTCCAGACACTCCTCACACCCCTCTGGTGTATTTCAGGAAGTTCATCACATCAGATATGCTTGAGTTACTGAAGGAACAAACAAATCTGTACAGTGTACAAAAATCTGAAAATCACAGTAATGTAAACACCACTGTCAAGGAACTGGAAATACTGATTGGTCTTTACCTACGCATGGGTCTTTGTCAGCTTCCAGGGAGTCGTGCCTATTGGGAAAATGACACAAGATGTCCCATGGTGGCAGACAACATGTCACGCAATCGCTTTCAGACACTGCTTACATCCCTACATTTCACTGACAACACTGATATGTCAAACAGGCAAGCAGAAGATAAGTGCTGGAAGATTCGCCCCTGGCTCAAGATGTTTCGCAAACAATGCCTGGAAGTCACCCCAGAAGAGCACAACTCTATTTATGAGCAAATGGTGTCCTTTAGGGGTACTCACAGCCCAATAAGACAGTATGTGAAAGGCAAGCCCCACCCCTGGGGATTAAAAATTTGGGCGCGCTGCTCTTCATCTGGAATTCTCTGTGATTTTCTGGTCTATGAAGGTGGAACTGGGAAGAAAACCTTACTTGGCATGGGAGGTGATGTTGTGGTCAAGCTGTGTGAAACTCTGCCATCAAACCAAAACTACAAAGTGTTTGCAGACAACTTTTTCACTTCAGCAGCACTGGTTCTTGAGCTTCTACAGCGGCAGATCTACTTTGTAGGAACAATCAGAAGCAATCGCTTGGCTGGGTGTCAGCTTGAGGATGAGAAAAGTCTTGCCAAGAGAGGCAGAGGGGCTGTTGATGTCAGAGTGGAAAAAAAGGAAAGCATTGCCATTGTCAAGTGGTATGACAACAGATGTGTTACCCTGATCTCTTCTTACTGTGCCACAGAACCTCAGGACAAAGCTAAACGCTGGAGCAAATCAGACAAGGCATTTGTGGAAGTCAACAGGCCATTGATTGTGAAGGAGTACAACACATACATGGGAGGGGTCGACCTCCTAGATGCATGTGTCGGTAGACACAAGTACCACATGAGGTCACGGAGGTGGTACCTGTACCTGTTTTGGCAGACCATAATGCTGGCCATGGTAAATGCATGGCTGCTCTACCGTCGCGACTGTAAACTACTTGGAGTAAACAAGCCAATGAAACAAAGGAGCTTCCAGGCAGAGGTGGCATCAAGCTTAATTCTCTTGCGCTCACAAAGGGGTCGACCATCACTCGGCGCCACATCTCCACCTCCACCACCAAAGAGAGTTCGAGTTGGAGTTCCTGAAGATGTTTGCTTGGACCAGGTTTCACACTGGCCTGTGAAATGTGACAAGCGTGGCCGCTGCAAATTATGCAAGATAAATGCAACCACAACCCTCTGTGAGAAATGTGATGTACGTCTTTGCTTCACAGAGGAAAGAAATTGTTTCAAGTGTTACCATTCAGCCTAGGCTAAAGTGCCATAAGTGGTGCTAACAACAGTCGTACATGATGCAGCCGATGTAAAAGTTAATGTTTTTGTGCTTTTAATGCACTTTGGTTTTGACCAAGAGTAGTTTATTGGTCAATTTTTCAGTTTTGTTAACAGTTCCACTTATTTGTGAAGAAGACTTCTAATATGTAGCTGTGCGCAAAGTTTTGTGTTGTAAAGCAACTCTAAGGAGGATTTTGTTGTTGAATCCAAGAGCTGAAGTTTTTATTTTGACACACAGTTGTGGAAATGATAATAAAAAGGTAGTATGTGTTACAAAGCAAGAACAGACTGTCAAGCAAATTCATTTTATATTGAGGATAATATTTACCTTTAATGCCCGATGTGACATATCAGTCACTTTTCAGATCTTTGACACTGGGGGGTTGTATTTTGAAAAAAAAAAGAAATATTTTCTTTGTGATCTGTTTATTCAGAATGATGACCCCCATAATTTTCCTCCAAGGAGAAATGGGTGTGGGTTCTTATGGGTTAACACTGATGCTTTTTACTCAGATGTGTTAAATTTACTCAATATCAATGAGCTGAAGCATCAAATCAGTTTCATGGCTCCATCTAGTGGAATGATAGACGCAGATCAGCTGATGGCAGCTTCCTCTGCCTCACACTGCTGTCAGACTGCATTCAGCTGATACTGAGATGAAGCAGGAAAGAAGCAGCTGATATTTGGACATCACACATGATAGGAGGATTTCAGTGTGTGTGTGCTGAGCTGATGTGTGTTTCCTCCGCAGGTGAAGGTAGAAAGTGTGTGTGAGCTGATGTGAATTCAGCAGCATGGATCAGTGTGAGGACAGAGAGGAGGGAGTCCCTCCCTCTAAAACCACTCTGTGTGGGGAACATGAGAGCCAGACCAAAGCTCAGAGGTGAGATGACCATCTCTAACTGTCCATGACTCTTCTCCATGTCACAGCTCAGCACTCACATCACTGCTGCATCATTATTCACAGGAACCAACCTGAACCTGAACCTGAACCTGAACCCGAACCTGAATCCAGCTGTGTGTCCTTAAAGAGCGACGATTCAAAGGATCTTATTTTTACCTTTAAATCAGGTGTTCCTCCTCCTGCAGAGAGGTAATGTGTGTCTAAATGTTGTTCCTGACTCAGTGTTTCTGAATAAATTCTCCATCATGTTTAATGTCAGCTCAGCTCTTTTTCACACACATTTCTGTGTTCATATGTGAAGCGGTGTGTGTTGGATTTGTTCCACAAACACAGCAGTCAGAGTGTAAAGAATGGATGTTGTAGGAGGTGTTTGTGTAGTGAAGAGGCTGAGTGTCTGTAGGACTGCAGCTGCTCCAGCAGGGGGCTCCTTTGAGCTGTGCTTCAAACACAGGAGACACCTTTGTGAGTCTGTATTTGATGTCCTGCTGACACGTTTGTCTTCATGAAGGTTTATGGATCATTGTTCTATCCTCACATGTCTGAGGGGCTGTAATGGTTCATACGTTGCTTCCATGTGAGCATGAAGGTTTCAAACAGTAAAAACAGTGGAGTGATTTTCAAATCAGTAACTGTCAGGCAGTCAGTGTAGGGACTTCAAATAGGTGGAACCATTTCTCTCCTTCTGGTCCTCGTAAGCATTCTGGATGCAGTTCTGAATCAGTTCTAGTTTCTATTTCTAACATTTGTAGGTAGAACAGAGAGCAGAATACTGCAGTCAGGCCTTCTAAATGTAGAAGCATGTATTAGTTCCTCTAATACGCAGAGATAGAAAAGATCACACTGATTATTTTTCAGCTAATAAACAGATTGATGGAAGGAAATGCTGAGTCTCCTAAAGACATTTCCAAAGAGTAGCAGGCATTTGTTGAAAGGAAGCAGAGCTCGAATTGATCAGTGCTACTTCCAAACCAAATCCTTTCACACAGTGCATTCGATCTATAGTGTTTTAGTGACTCAGAGGAAGTTGTTGAGAACTGGGAGCTCAGCAGTGAAAGCACAGAGAGAGAGACTGTCTTACTCCAGGGCGCTTCAGCTGAAAGGAAATCTTTGTGAAGGAGTTGGTGAGAGCTGTTAGGACTAAACCACAGTGAGCTGAAAGCTGTGAACAGCTGCAGACTGAGCTGTAGATTCTCAGTGGGATCACTGAGGGCTAGTAAAGCTTTGCTGCTACAGGGAGTCATCTGCTTCACTCTTCATCCAAACATCACTTCATGGACTTTGAGCTTGTGTTGGTCCCTGTGTGGATGAGAGCTAATTCTTCATGATTCCTTCACAGAGTGGATCAGGAGAGCTCAGAGGTTCCCAGTGGTCAGTCTGCCCAGCAGCATCAAACACAGCTGGACTCCATATTTATGGTTTGTACATGTACAACAACTACTGTTACATCTGTTCTTTCAGTCATCTCCATGCTGCACTTTGTACACCAGTGGATTGCACTGCTCAACATTGTTACCAAAGATGTCTGCTTCACAGAGAAAATGTGCTTTTTCTTATGGATCTCTGTCTATAGATGCTCCACAACCATTTTTATTTAACCATGTAGAGCAGCAACAGAGGAAATGCAGAGGAAGTGATCAGAACATTTTGTGTGGATGTCATTATCTTCTTATTACTGAGCAAGTATCTCTATGCTGTCAGCAAAGCTGCAATAAGTGAACCGTGATATAGTGAGGGGCGACTGTAGTAGGAAAGTCAAATCCAAGGTCAGATTAGAGGTCAAAGGTCAAATAGAGATAATATCATAAGATCTGAAAGTTTTACTGTTTCTGGTTTCAATGAAGAAGTTTTGGCTTTAAAACAGACCTTGAAGCATATCATGGAAACTAGAACCAACCAACAACTCAGCATCATTTTTAATCTCAGTGGCCTAAAATGAGTGAAGTTTGACTGCATTTATTTTAGAAACATCTTTGCTGTAGACCAGTAGCTTCTCATTGTGATCTGATGTTTGGCTCTATGATTCAGTCTGATTGGGTCGTTCATATAGTATTCTGTTCCAGCTGCTGGAGGACAACATCATCACTTTTGTGAAGAACGAGCTGAAGAAGATCCAAAAGGTTCTGAGTCCAGATTACCCAGAATGCTTAGAGAGTCATGGGGAGGGTGACACGGCCTTGGAGGGTGAGGATAAAGAGCAGAAGAGAAGCAGAGAGGCTTTTGTGAAGATCACACTGCACTTCCTGAGGAGAATGAAGCAGGAGGAGCTGGCTGACCGTCTGCAGAGCAGTAAGAGGATTTCTCTGAAGATTTAAGCTGCTGCAAAAATAAAATATTTACTAATGTCTCAACAGATGGACCAACATGTTGGCCTACTTAATATATAATAATTAATTTTAATAGCTTATTATTGCATTTTCAGAATACATTGCTCTACTCTGTCGACAAGAACTTAAATCTGCTCTGAAGAAGAAGTTCCAGTGTGTGTTTGAGGGGATCGCTAAAGCAGGAAACCCAACCCTTCTGAATCAGATCTACACAGAGCTCTACATCACAGAGGGAGGGACTGCAGAGGTCAATGAGGAACATGAGGTCAGACAGATTGAAACAGCATCCAGGAAACCAGACAGACCAGAAACACCAATCAGACAAGAAGACATCTTTAAAGGCTCACCTGGAAGAGATGAACCAATCAGAACAGTGCTGACAAAGGGAGTGGCTGGCATTGGGAAAACAGTCTTAACACAGAAGTTCACTCTGGACTGGGCTGAAGACAAAGCCAACCAGGACATCCAGTTCATGTTTCCATTCACTTTCAGAGAGCTGAATGTGCTGAAAGAGAAAAAGTTCAGCTTGGTGGAACTTGTTCATCACTTCTTTACTGAAACCAAAGAAGCAGAAATCTGCAGCTTTGAAGACTTCCAGGTTGTGTTCATCTTTGATGGTCTGGATGAGTGTCGACTTCCTCTGGACTTCCACAACACTGAGATCCTGGCTGATGTTACAGAGTCCACCTCAGTGGATGTGCTGCTGACAAACCTCATCAGGGGGAACCTGCTTCCCTCTGCTCGCCTCTGGATAACCACACGACCTGCAGCAGCCAATCAGATCCCTGCTCAGTGTGTTGACATGGTGACAGAGGTCAGAGGGTTCGCTGACCCACAGAAGGAGGAGTACTTCAGGAAGAGATTCAGAGATGAGGAGCAGGCCAGCAGGATCATCTCCCACATCAAGACATCACGAAGCCTCCACATCATGTGCCACATCCCAGTCTTCTGCTGGATCACTGCTACAGTTCTGGAGGATGTGCTGAAAACCAGAGAGAGAGGAGAGCTGCCCAAGACCCTGACTGAGATGTACATCCACTTCCTGGTGGTTCAGGCCAAAGTGAAGAAGGTCAAGTATGATGGACGAGCTGAGACAGATCCACACTGGAGTCCAGAGAGCAGGAAGATGATTGAGTCTCTGGGAAAACTGGCTTTTGATCAGCTGCAGAAAGGAAACCTGATCTTCTACGAATCAGACCTGACAGAGTGTGGCATCGATATCAGAGCAGCCTCAGTGTACTCAGGAGTGTTCACACAGATCTTTAAAGAGGAGAGAGGGCTGTACCAGGACAAGGTGTTCTGCTTCATCCATCTGAGTGTTCAGGAGTTTCTGGCTGCTCTTCATGTCCATCTGACCTTCATCAACTCTGGAGTCAATCTGCTGGAAGAACAACAATCAACCTCCATATGGTCTACGTTATTTAAAAAATCTAAATTACAATCTTTGCACCAGAGTGCTGTGAACAAGTCCTTACAGAGTCCAAATGGGCACCTGGACTTGTTCCTCCGTTTCCTCCTGGGTCTTTCACTGCAGACCAATCAGACTCTCCTACGAGGTCTTCTGACACAGACAGGAAGTAGCTCACAGACCAATCAGGAAACAGTCCAGTACATCAAGGAGAAGCTCAGTGAGAATATGTCTGCAGAGAAAAGCATCAACCTGTTCCACTGTCTGAATGAACTGAATGATCGTTCTCTAGTGCAGGAGATCCAACAGTCCCTGAGTTCAGGAAGTCTCTCCACAAATAAACTGTCTGCTGCTCAGTGGTCAGCTCTGGTCTTCATCTTACTGTCATCAGAAGAAGATCTGGATGTGTTTGACCTGAAGAAATACTCTGCTTCAGAGGAGGCTCTGCTGAGGCTGCTGCCAGTGGTCAAAGCCTCCAACAAAGCTCTGTAAGTTATTATAAAGCTTTCATGAGGTAGACTTTTAACGCCTGGCTATTGCTGCTGAAGCGCCCGTTACTTGCCCTCAATAGCGGCGAACAGCTGGTTGAGATGTGGCGTATCAGCTCGGAGTTGGCTGATCAAAGGAACGTTGATCAGCTGGCGTATTACCGTAACTCCGCAACCGTTTGTCCTATCGAAAAAATGCGAAAATATGGTTCCTGAAATCCCAGAAATTTCACGTCACAGCCACATAGGGGTAATACGGTATTTGTTGCCGGAAGTCCGCGAACGGTGGCACTTTTGAAGTATGTCGTGTCACATGGGATACATTCGGTGTTAAAAGGTTAAATACACTTTAAAGGAAATCACTTATTCTTTTTTTCTTCTAATGATCCATATAGTTCGGTTTTTTGGATATTTGTCATATTTAAATATTTTCAGATCATCAAATTTTAATAATTTAACAGCTTTAAATATTACACATGTAATTTTTAGATAATTGAGTTCATTCATTGAGGGATTTTTTTTTCTCTTGGGCCTGTCATGTCTGGCAGTTTTTACAATCGGAATGATGATCGGAATACATTCTTGTACCAAACATATTTGATTTTACAAGCAAATATGTAAGTTTGTAAGTTTTCTAAAGGTTAGTCTTGTTAATGTTTGCATTTTATTTTTACTCTTGCCAGATCTGACAGGCAGGAAGAAAAAAAAGAAAGAAAGAAGCCAAAATAAAAAAGGAGAGAACAGAGAGAGAAAAAAATAATAATAGAAGATAGATAGATCCACATACACATTCACCTTTATATACATGCATATACACATACACATACACACACACACATATATACATATAGTCTTGCTGTAGTTTGTAGTAATGTGTGTTTGCCTCTGTCATGGAACGTACTGAATAATGAGGGCAAAAAGCTGCAACCACCCCCATCCGGATCCAGAAGCAAGTAGGGAAAGACCCACGGGACCCAGGCCATCCTCGGCCCACCAGGAGCTCAGAGGACCCGAGGTCACACATCCCGATGGCACCATGCACACACACTAGAGGAGGAAGGAGGGAGACCCCAGACAGAGCCCCCACAGTCAACGGGCAAGAGCCCAGAGAGCCTGAGGCAATGAGCAGCCCACCCCCCCAGCAGGCCGGCACCTCCCAGCACGAGCCGAGAATTTTAATTATTTAAATTATTATTGTCCCTTAATTGTTTAAATCATCATTTTTAATATAAATCCCAGCTCGCCCTGCGGGCAGTCTTTGTCCTCTGAGCTCAGGTCCTCTACCAGAGGTCTGGGAGCTTGAGGGTCCTGCACAGTATCTTAGCTGTTTCCAAGACTGCCCTCTTCTGGACAGAGATCTCATTTGTCATTCCTGGATCTGCTGGAGCCATTCTCCCAGATTAGGGGTCACTGCTCCGAGTGTTCCGATTACCATGGGGACAACTGTTACCTTCACCTTCCACGTCCTTTCTAGCTCTTCTCTGAGCCCTTGGTTTGGTTTTGAGCTTCTCATGTTCACTTGCCTCTCTTGGTATTGCAACGTCTATCACAACGGCTTTCTTCCTCTGTTTGTCCACCACTGCTATGTCCGGTTGGTTAGCCATCACAAGTTTGTCTGTCAGTATCTGGAAGTCCCACACGATCTTAGCTCTGTTATTCTCGACCACTCTTTGGGGCGTATTCATGGATCTTTGTTGTTTCATCCAGGACAATGGTTCTGACACTCACTAGTCCTTGGCCTTTTTCCTTCCGCTTAGCATACAGTCTCAGGGTGCTGGATTTGGGGTGAAACCCTCCAAGGTAAGGAGCTTTCTCATCTTAACATCAGTGGTCATTTCATAGTAGGTATCCATAGCCAGTTTTGTCAATGATCTGGCTGAGGGGATTCAGGCCTATGCAGAACAGCAGTGGTGCAATTGTTTGAAATTTGCCTCCAGTGTTGTTATCCACATTCCCAATAAGTTCCTAATGAAAGCTATTACTGTCCTGTTGATTTTGTAGAGTTCTAGGCATTCCAGGATCCATTTGTGTGGCATTGAGTCAAAGGCTTTCTTGCAATCATCCCAGGCAGTGCACAGGTTGGTCAGCCTGGTCTTACAGTCTTGAGTGACTGCTCTGTTTACTATGCATTGAGCCACGTTCCTGCTCATCTTAGCTGCTATGATGCCTGACAGGAGTTTCCATGTTGTACTGAGGCAGGTTATTGGCTGGTAGTTGGATTTGACCGATCCCTTCTAGGGGTCCTTGGGGATCAGGACCATATGGCCTTCAGTCAGCCATTTTGGGTGTGTCTTAGCCTCTAGCAGTTGGTTCATTTGTGTTGCCAGGTGCTCATGGAGTGTATTAGCTTCTTTAACCAGTAGGTGTGTATCATGTCAGGGCCTGGTGCTGTCCAGCTCTTCACATGTGAGACTCTTTCTTGGATGTCTGCAACTGTGATGGTTACTGGAACCTGTTCAGGGAGGTTGCTGTGGTCTTCTCTTAGATCCACTAACCACTGAGTATTGGTGTTGTGTGACGCATCCTTCTCCCATATGCTCTTCCAGTATTACTGCATCTCCAGTCTTGGTGGGGGTGCTGTTCTCATATTGTTCCTACTGAGAGTAAACCTTGGATGGTTCAGTGGAGAACATTAAATACATATTGATGATCATGCAAATGTGACAATATGTAACAAACTAAGACATCATTAAGGGGGCAAATATGTTTTCACAGCACTGCATTAGGTTTCAGCAATTTGCTTCATAGCTCCAGTTGTCCTATTGCTCCTCTGTGGCATCACTGCCTTCCAACAGGAGCCTGTAATTATGGTGCTGCTATCCACCCTCCTTATCATACAAAAAAAAAATATGAAACACAAACAGGCACATTGTGAGTTTGTTTCTCACTTCCAGGATGAAGAAGCATTTGCATGTTGACAAACACCACTGTCTGATTCAGCCTCTTAATTTCTGAACATACATTGACTGGATGGCAGCTGAACAGTTATAATGTTGTTTATTTATGACGTCTACCAACTTTTCAACTTAGACAGACAGTTCTGTTATATCATCCAGGTAGTTTTTTTCTGTGTAAAATATCTCTCCTCTCTCTGCACTCTTCACTGTTCCCTCCCCAACACAGCAGGAAACAAGTTAAGGAGATGAGATAAAGTAACATCTGTGGATGCACAGTTACATTAAGCATCAATTAAAAAACACAAAAAACAAAAAACAAAACAGTCCAACAGTCAGAAATATGCTCCTCCTATTTATTCTCATATCTGATGAGAACTATGATGGATCAGTGTCACTCCACACACACAAAGTATGGATGCTCAGACATGTCTGTGTTGCAAGTTTTGGTTATTTGTGGATGATGCAAAACTGTAGCAAAGCAGATTTAAATTAGTTCATTAATGGGGAAATTAGATTAAAAGATTGGTGAGCTATTGCCCGTCACTTTGACCATTGTTGACACCATCATCCATCAGCAAAACCCTGCACTATATGTTATATCTTCTCAGGCTGAGCAGCTGTAACCTGTCACAGAGAAGCTGGGAAGCTCTGTCCTCCTCTCTTCAACTAGAAGACTGTGAGCTGACAGAGCTAGACCTGAGTAACAACAACCTGCAGGACTCAGGCTTGAAGCTGCTGCTTGCTGGATTGGAGAGTCCCCGCTGTAAACTGGAGACACTCAGGTCAGATCATGTGGTTTGTGATTTGATTTGAGATCTTTTTACCAAATTCTTGCTATATTTAATTTATATCCTGACATGTCCTTACTTGTAAACCTCTTTCATATTCATGTGACTTGTGTTAATGTTACTGTCCTATTATAGGTCAAACTGTAATAATTAGGGGTGGGACTTTAACGCCTTAATTTTGATTAAGTGATTACGGGGAAAATAACGAATTAAAAAATTTAAAGCATTTTAATCACACTTTGCACAGTGGAACGTTTCTCAGTCCACGAGTTCCAGGCATACAGATTATATCGATGAACACTGTGATGAGCTGTGTGAAATTCAGGGGCCGCATCCTGCGAAGGCTGCATCCTCTCTGTCCTCGCTGTTTAACCAGCTGCTTTTCCACAGCTGTGTAAAAGCAGCTGGTTAAACAGCAAACAAACTTTTGCTCCTTTTTGTTATGATGCTTTACTTTAATTTCAGGAGTTTGCTTATCACAGGAGCACTTCCACCCTTCATTGGTCTGTGTAGTAGACTGGTGGGAAAATAAACAAAATATTGAAGTTTAAGCTTATGTATATTGATTCATTCATCAACGAAATTTAAATGAATACTTCTCGTGTTAAATATTGAAATGTGATTAATTTCGATTAATTAATTAGAAAGCTCCTAATTAATTAGAATATTTTTTTTAATCAAGTCCCCCCCCAACAAATAATATGAATTATTTGGGGAAAAACAAACATTTTAGAGGAACCTGTGTATTCAGACTCAGAGCTTTAGCTGTGAAGCAGACCTCTAATGTGCTTCTCCTCCTCATCAAACATCATCATCATCATCATCATCATGAGTCTGTCACTCATCTGCATCATCATCCACTCTGCTTCACTCCCAGCAGCTGAAAACAGTCAGACAGCTGCAGCACAAGGTTCAGTTAGCTTTGCTCAACAATAGAAAGAAATGTGCTCCAAAGAGATACTTTTACTTTCTTACTCTGAGTACATTTCACAGTCTGTACTTTTACTTGAGTAAAAGTGAAAAAGTACAAGCTACTCTGGTAGAGGTACTTCAACCTTTTCCAGAGTATTTTTTAACACAAGTACTTTTTAAGAAAAGAATGTCAGTTCTTTTGTAAATGCAGTGAACTTTGCTGCATTGAAGAGAGTTGTGGAGTATTAATTGTTTCCTTATTTTAATATATATGTGAAACATATGATTTGGACCTGTGAATTACAGTGTGAAAAGTCAATATAAGCCATGTCTCCATACACTTATAAACTATTTCTATCCCATATTATATTGCACTTAAGCCCCTTACAAAGCTACAGTGGACAATTTATGTGTTCACCAATGATCTGTGATATTGGAAAATTTGGTATTGAACTGTGTGGTTTCTTGATCGTGATGTTGTGTTTGAAGGAATTCTTGGTTACACAGTCTTTATAGAATAACATAAGATTTATTATAAAAAAGACAATGTGAAAATACAGACGCTCGAGACATCTGGGTGAGAAAGAAGGCCAATGATCTTCTGCACACCGAACAAAGAAACTTACAGCCTTATATATGCTTTAACATCTGGTACTCATGTTGTCACACATAGACTGGTTTCTGCCAGTTTTCTTGGAGGGGCTCAGAGACCCCCAATTTTACAACTTTCCTTTTTTTGGTGAAGTTAAACAGTGAAGATTCAATTCAATTCAATTCAATTTTATTTATATAGCGCCAAATCACAACAAACTGTCGCCTCAAGGCGCTTTGTATTGTGGGTAAAGACCCTACAATAATACAGAGAAAACCCAACAGTCAAAACGACCCCCTATGAGCAAGCACTTGGCGACAGTGGAAAGGAAAAACTCCCTTTTAACAGGAAGAAACCTCCAGCAGAACCAGGCTCAGGGAGGGGCAGTCATCTGCCGCGACCGGTTGGGCTGAGGGAAGAGAACTGTGGAAGAGAGCCAGAGATTAATATCAATTAATGATTAAATGCAGAGTGGAGTATAAACAAAGTAAATAAGGTGAATGAGAAACAGTGCATTATGTGAACCCCCCCAGCAGACTAGGCCTATAGCAGCATAACTAAGGGATGGTTCAGGGTCACCTGATCCAGCCCTAACTATAAGCTTTATCATAAAGGAAAGTTTTAAGCCTAATCTTAAAAATAGAGAGGGTGTCTGTCTCCCGAATCCAAGCTGGAAGCTGGTTCCACAGAAGAGGGGCCTGAAAGCTGAAAGCTCTGCCTCCCATTCTACTCTTAAGTATCCTAGGAACCACAAGTAAGCCAGCAGTCTGAGAGCGAAGTGCTCTGTTGGGGTGATATGGTACTATGAGGTCTTTGAGATAAGATGGTGCCTGATTATTCAAGACCTTGTATGTGAGGAGAAGAATTTTAAATTCTATTCTAGATTTAACAGGGAGCCAATGAAGAGAAGCCAATATGGGAGAAATATGCTCTCTCTTTCTAGTCCCTGTCAGTACTCTAGCTGCAGCATTTTGGATCAGCTGAAGGCTTTTCAGAAAGCTTTTAGGACAGCCTGATAATAATGAATTACAATAATCCAGCCTAGAAGTAATAAATGCATGAATTAGCTTTTCAGCATCACTCTGAGAAAGGATGTTTCTAATTTTAGAAATATTGCGCAAATGCAAAAAAGCGGTCCTACATATTTGTTTAATATGTGCATTGAAGGACATATCCTGGTCAAAAATGACTCCAAGATTTCTCACAGTGTTACTGGAGGCCAAAGTAATGCCATCCAGAGTAAGTATCTGGTTAGACACCGTGTTTCTAAGATTTGTGGGGCCGAGAAAAAGAATTTCAGTTTTATCTGAATTTAGAAGCAGGAAATTAGAGGTCATCCAGGCCTTAATATCTTTAAGACATTCCTGCAGTTTAACTAATTGATGTGTGTCATCTGGCTTCATTGATAGGTAAAGCTGAGTATCATCTGCATAACAATGAAAATTGATGCAGTGCTTTCTAATAATACTGCCTAAGGGAAGCATGTATAATGTAAATAAAATTGGTCCTAGCACAGAACCCTGTGGAACTCCATAATTAACCTTACTGTCTGAAGAAGACTCCCCATTTACATGAACAAATTGGAGTCTATGAGATAAATATGATTCAAACCACTGCAGTGCAGTACCTTTAATACCTATAGCAAGCTCTAATCTCTGTAATAAAATGTTATGGTCAACAGTATCAAAAGCTGCACTGAGGTCCAACAGGACAAGAACAGAGATGAGTCCACTGTCAGAGGCTCTAAGAAGATCATTTGTAACCTTCACTAATGCTGTTTCTGTACTGTGATGAATTCTGAAACCTGACTGAAACTCTTCAAATAAACCGTTCCTCTGCAGATGATCAGTTGAGATGAGCTCCCAAACTGAGAGTTCCCTTGTTGGAATTTTCTTACACCTTTAGGAGACAACATGAATGCAGTTTCACATTCAGGCACTACAACTGATACCAAGTAAACACAACACAACTTTTAAAGGAACCTTCTGTACTTTTATCATATAGAGCAGATGTCCAGCCATCAGTTTGTGCCCTGAAGCTCTGCTTACTTGTGTTATGCAGCAGGACAATGATCCAAAACACACCAGCAAGGCCACCTCTGATTGGCTAAAACAAAGTCCAGGTGAGATGCTTTGGCCTTAAACAGGCCGTTCATGCTGGAAAACCCTCCAAACGGCTGAATTAAAACTATTCTGTGAAGAAGAGTGGACCAAAATTCCTCCACACTGATGAGAGAGACTCGTCAGAAATCACAAACACGTGATTGCTGCCAAGGGACACAACCAGTTATTTGTCAGGGTTGCTGCTGATGCCGGCAAGGCAGAGGACCCCAATGCAAAATGAGCACATGTTCATGTACTGTTGTAATAGTTGTTAAAGTACAGCTGAAGAAAAACATTCATGCATATCAGATTGACTTCCTTGTGCTTCAGTTTCTTTGTAATGACATTCACTGAAGTTACTCATGCACTTCCTGACAATGTATTAACATCTGTCACCCTACACTATGCAGCAAGTTGCTGGTTATCATAGGAAGTCATTGATGTGATTGTGTTTCCTTGTGTAAGGAAGCAGAATAAATCCTGCATTAAGCTGTAAACAAGCTTATGTTGTGTGCCATTATTTCAATATACAGAACTGCAGGATTTGAACTACACCTCCCTTACATTCACCAGGCCGGGGGTGGGGGTGGGGGTGGGGGGGGCAACACACGCCCATGCAAACATACATATACTGTACACACACTTCATCCTATTGGTACATTCAGTACTTCCCTGTATCACACAGCCTGCCTTACAAGGCTCTACTGCACTTCTTATTTTCATCCTCACACTCAGGTCAGTACAGCTCATCTTCCTAACTTCATACTTTCTCATTCATTACACTGATTATAATTATATATGATCATAATTATAGATGATTAACTATTAGCAACAGACCTGAGAAAGACCTCCTGTTCATGTCATTACTGCACTTCATTCACAATCATTACAGAATGATTCTTCTCACTTATTCTGTTAATTTTATAATGCTGCCTTTCAAGCAAAATTACCATTAGCAGAATCACATATGTATATATTATGAATAACATACTTTAATCACTAACATGAGCTACCTGGATATTCTTTTCCTCTCTGAAAGGCCTCTGTCTCTGTGCTGAGGGTCTGGATCTGTCTGAGGGATTTCCCTCTGCCTCTTTTATTTTTATTATTATAAATGTGTTTGTATTAATTTGTGGTGTTGCCACAGTAAACAGTATCTTCATACATACAGCAGATTTCAGTCTTTTTATTTACAGCTGTAAAATATCTCCACAGGATGCTCCTTTTCACTTACTGCAGCCTACATGCGTATGCTCAGTGCTGCTGAATCATGTGATGGCACAGCAACAAATCACAGAAGAGCAGGAGATGAGGGGGAGGAGCAAAGTGTGCGAGGAATGGTGTTTGTGTAGATGTTGAATTTTTGATGAAACAGGAGCAATGGAGTATTGAATGTAGTATCAATTCTATCACTCTAGTATTAATCTGATACCAATATCATCATTGATATCAACTATCAGTTTAGGATTGATCAACCCACTAGTAGAGCTCCAATTAAATTAAATTATAAATCAGTGTTACTGAAGAAGACTAATCCTTTACTAATTGTTTTGATATTATTGTCTTTTCAGACTGAGTCTCTGTGACCTCTCAGAGAGAAGCTGTGAAACTCTGTCCTCAGTTCTCAGCTCCCAGTCCTCTAGTCTGAGAGAGCTGGACCTGAGTAACAATGACCTGAAGGACTCAGGAGTGAAAGCTTTATCTTCTGGACTGGAGAATCCACATTGTAAACTGGAAACACTCAGGTCAGCATTCTTCAAATGTTCAACGGATGACTAAAATCTGGTTTCCATTAGTGTCTAACTGATGCAGGACTGTGTCTGCTGGGATTTGTCAAACTATCTAAACTGTGGCAGTTTTTTTCTTTGTTCAAATAAATTTATTTTTGAGTTTCTTTATGTTAAAGATTTCTTTAAATCATCTCCTGAGCCTTGAATCTGGACTGAAATGCTTTCAGAGTTTTTCCAAACTGGCTGATGGATCTGATCAAAAGGCAAAAATAGTACAAAGAAAAGTGTTGGATGTTGCTGACCATGGTTAAATCCTGTTTTCTGCAGTTTGTTCTTCTTCGTCTCTTTGTGTCTGATTCTTAATGAAGTCTTTCCTCATGTGCACCTTTAAATGATGTCAGCCTCACCAGCAGCACAGTTCAGTGGAGGATGATGTTTAGCTGCCACTTTGGTTTTGCAAAGATTTGATGGGTTGTGATCAAATTAGTTTCAGATGTTCATGTTGTCCTCACAATGAAATATAAGAACTTAAACAATCAGCAGACTTTTAATTTGGTGCCATCATCTGCTCAGACTTCTAGTTTGACCAAAACTTTCATTCAAACCAAAAACCAGCAAAACTAATGACACTCCCATCAGCCTCAGTCCTACTTTATGTAGATTTGATCATCATTTTGACTTCACTGATTTTATCACTTGTAGACTTTAACATTTAGACTGACTTGGTTATTTTGAACTCCTGTTTCAGTCATTTCATTTTCAAATGATTTGTTGCTGCAGTTTGTTGTCTGCATGCAGCTGCTCTGCTGTTCTCTAAGAGTATCTGTCATGTCTGCAGGCTGTCAGGCTGCCTGATCACAGAAGAAGGTTGTAAGTCTCTGGTCTCAGCTTTGAGCTCCAACCCCTCCCATCTGAGAGAGCTGGACCTGAGCTACAACCATCCAGGAGAGGCAGGAGTGAAGCTGCTGGAGCAGCTGAGACTGGAAACTCTCAGGTATGGAGAGGCCTGTTGCAGCCACAGACAGTGTCTGATAGAGGAGGAAGCTGTACTTCACTCTGGCCCTGTCTGATGACTTCATGCTGGATACGAGTGTTATCTGAACAGTCACACATAGAGGAACCTTTTTACTTTGCTTCTATCAGAAAGTCTGCTTGAACAGAAACAGTAGATATCTGTATGGGAGTCTCAAAGGAGAAAATCTCCATCAACAACAATGGAGCAACCAGTTCAAAGTGATCTCTGCAGAGGAACAGTCTCACATTTTTACCCTCTGACCATCAATGGGATTAAGTTTCATAAATCAATAAATGAGCCTTTCTATTGATTTCCAGTGGCTCATGTTCCTGTTAGGAGAATCTGAAATATTGATCATCAAAGTCAGTGAGAAAAATCAAAGTGAAGCAGACGAGTATGAGAATCAGAGTGAGTGAAACAGAGCAGGAGAATCCAAAAACAGAAACTAATGAAAAGTGAAGTGACAGATGCTTCCTTTGTAGTTCACTGCAGCTGCCTTTGTTTGTGCACTGCAATAATGATCTGATCATTGATCCACTCTGATCATTAATATTCAGACCAAGTAGCAGCACATCAAGGACAGGAGAACAAAAAGTCAGCAGGTCCCTCTGTGATCATTTCCATGCAGAAAAATACAACAAACCTGTTGCATCTTTTTCCAGAGCTGTTAATTAACAGCTCACAGAGTCACTGATGTTCTCCATTTAGAACAAACACAAAGAGGACACAATCTGAAAATCAGTGTCTAACAGTGTGTGTCTGAGAGCGATGTAATGTCCATGTGTGCATGCTGAAAGAGACTGTGCTGCTCTGACCCCCCTCCTCCTTTCAGGGTGGAGCCTGCTGGAGTCCGATGGCTGATCCCAGGTCTGAGGAAGTGTAAGTGTGTTTTTAATGTGATTGATGAAAACAAAGCAGCACACATTCAACCATCTTCAAACTGTCACATCACTCATTCACATCTCTGATGTCAGGAGTCATCATCAAAGTGTCAATCAATGAACAGATGATGGATCAATAACTGCAGCTGGATTGTGTTTGTTCTCTCCATCAGATTCCTGTCAACTCACAATCGACACAAACACAGTGAACACAAACCTACAACTGTCTGACAACAACAGCAAGGTGACACATGTGGAGGAGGTTCAGTCATATCCTGATCATCCAGACAGATTTTTCTGGCCTCAGCTGCTGTGTAGAGATGGTCTGACTGGTCGCTGTTACTGGGAGGTCGAGTGGAAAGGAAAGGTTCAAATATCAGTGAGTTACAGAAGAATCAGCAGGAAAGGAAACAGAGATGACTGTTTGTTTGGAATGAATGATCAGTCCTGGAGTCTGAACTGCTCTGATGATCATGGTTACTCTGCCTGTCACAACAACATAGGAACATCCATCTCCTCTTCCTCTTCCTCTTCATCCTCCTCCTTCTCCTCCGTCTTCTCCCCCACCCTCTTCTCCTCCTTCAAAAGAGTAGCAGTGTATGTGGACTGTCCTGCTGGCACTCTGTCCTTCTACAGAGTCTCCTCTGACACTCTGATCCACCTCCACACCTTCAACACCACATTCACTGAACCTCTTTATCCTGGATTTGGGTTCTGGTTTGGTGTGTGTGATTCCTCAGTGAGTCTGTGCTGAGTTTAGTGTAAAGAGTGTCCTCCTGTCAGAGAAACTCTGACTGTTGAACAGATAGTTCAGTCTGTACATGTCTGTCTCTTTTACTCACAAACACGTTTTCAGATTCATGGATTCAATCAGTTGATGTTTGAAACTGTTCTCAATGATTCCTTGTAAACTTCTTCCTCTTCAGTCCTTTAAAGATGAAAGCTGCCATTATTCCAGGATCCACATGTTGTTTTTCTGTCTTTTTCCACTCAAAGCTTCACAGTGAATATCAGGATGTTGTGTTTCTCTGAAGCTCAGTTCAGCTCAGATGATTCAGTTCATGTCAGCTGCAGTTAGTTTGCTGCAGATGAGACAAACTGTGATATCAGAGAGGAATCACTGAGCTGCACTGACCCAAAACATCAATTTACAAACTGCTCAGAGACGTTCACACATTATTGTCCAATGAACACAAGTTTGGTGAGCAGCCAGAGTTCATCCTGAGATTTATTTTACTGCTGTTAGAATGATGAAATCACAACTAGACTTTAACTTGTCTGTGGTGGCATTTGGACAATTAAATGATCCTTTAGAAACTAGAGAGAAATTTCATTATTTGATAACATTGTTTTTTTAATATATTTTGTGAAATTTACTTCCTGTATCACCAGCTGATGTAAATTCCTGACTATGGAGCATATGTTACACTGTTGTAACTTCATTGCATGACCTTATTGTGTTGTGTTAGTCAGATCTGGCTCAGCAGGTTTTAAATGTTTTGCTTCAGCAGAGAATCTGTACAGTACTAAAGTCAAAGTGTGTAACTTGGATCAGCAATATTTGCTGAATGTGACAGTTTCAGTGATGTAGCAGGAACATCATTTCCTGTTCCTGGACTTCAGTTTTCTAGTTTGATTGTGAGTCTGTTCAGTGTCAGAATAATAAAGTGATTGTGATTAAACCGTACATCAGTGAGACTCTCCTGTTTGATCAGCAGAGAAAATCCCTCTATGTGTTCAAAATGTGCTGAACATTGACTGAAGCTCTAATAGAGACGGAGAGAGATCCTGTATCTGCTCCTTTGTGGGAGGAACAGGGCGAGCACTGCCTGATATAGAAAATGACCTCCAGCAGTCACTGGTGTGAACGTCTCTGAGCAAACAATCAGAAACAGTTTCCATGAGGGTGGCCCGAGGGCCGAATGTCATCGAGTGGGCCCTGTGCTCACTGCCCGGCACCGTGAAGCCAGCTGCTGTTTTCCATAGAATTGGCAGGTCCACCACTGGTGCCCTGTGCTTCTTCCAGATGAGAGCAGGTTCACTCTGAGCACATGTGACAGACATGAAAGGGTCTGGAGAAGCCGTGGACAACATTGTTGCTGTAACATCATTCAGCATGGCCGCTTTGGTGATGGCTCAGTGATGGTCTGGGGAGGTATATCCACGGAGGGACGCACAAACCTCCACAGGCTCAGCAACAACACCCTGACTGCCATCAGGTATTGGGATGCAAACCTTTAGACCCAGTGTCAGACCCCACGCTGGTGCAGTGGGTCCTGGGTTTTTCCTGCTGTATGATTATACCCGGCCTCATGTGGTGAGATGATGCAGGGAGTTCCTGGAGGATAAAGTCACTGATACCATTGACTGGCCCCCATGCTTGCCTGGCCTAAAGCCAACAGAACACCTCTGGGACATTATGTTTAGGTCCATCTAACGCCGCCAAGCTGCACCTCAGACTGTCCAGGAGCTCGGTGATGCCCTGGTCTAAAACTGGGAGGAGACCCCCAGGACATCATCTGTGGTCTTATTAGGAGCATGCCCCAACATTGTCAGGCATGCGTGCAAGCACATGGGGACCACACAAACTACTGAGTATGATTTCAGTTGCTACAATGAAATGTCATCAAAATAGACCAGCCTGCTGCATCATTTTTCTCTGTGATTTTTGGGGGTCTTTTTAAACTCCGCCCCCTGTGGGCTCGTACCTCGGGACTTCCAGGTCATACTCGGTACAGATGTTCCTGTACTATGTCGGCTCCTTGGTCACAGCGTTCCATGTTTGCTCTGCCTGCTAGCATCTCATCATGTGAGGTTTAAATCCCTCCACCTCCACTACAAATACAGACTCAGAGTGAATGGAGCTTTCCCTGCTGCTGTCACTCATGCTGAAATTGTGATTGTTGGTACAAATGTGATGCAAAGTACTCACATCCATGTAGAGCTTTTCTAATATTAACCAGTGAAATGTTGAGAGTGTCAAACTGTACATGTCTCTGTTTTCAGTGTCCATTCTGTTCATTATCATCAAGAAAGTTTGATTGGTTCAGCCAATCACACCTTTCTAAAGTGTGATGATGTCACACGCTGCAAAAAGCTGAAGCACACCTCCTCACTGAGGTCAAACTTTCAGTTGACCTTTAGTTTTTGGCTGATTCGGAGCTCTGAGAGGATTCTCAGGATGTTTGGGAATACTGACACAGCCCTCAAAAATCCTCTCCCTCCCTCTTCCCCCGGCCTCTTCCACTCAGCTACTTGTTGTTTTTAGTGTTTAGTCCCATTCATACACTCAGACTCTGCAGACACACTCATTTGATGACACACATATATGACTGTATGGTTTATTGGCTTCATTCAAACAATGAGCATCATCTCCAAACTGTGTGCTCTCCTCCTTTGGCACAGAGTCGAGCTGTGACAGAGTTAGAAGAAGGTTTCATGGCAACTTTGACCTGGACTCAGTCTGACCAGTCAGACGGCAGCAGGACTCATGCAGACCCACTGAGGGGGGGCTGATGATGAAGATGACAGAGGGATGTATGACAGCACTGCAGAAAGCAGCTGTGATGATGAGGATGTGTAACTGTGTGACACCAGAGGAGTGGGTCTGATTCTCTAAACTTTGCCCATATTTAATGTGACAGTAACTTTGATTAGCACTTCCTGTTTGGGGCCTCGGGGATGATGCCCATCAGCATGAAGACTCTCTGCTGCCCCCCCCTCTATGGACTGTTGTGTTGAGCTTCTTTGTTAAATCACTTCAATGTCCACAAATCAAATCCAGCACACTTTCTGTCACATGTGTTGACTTGCTCCTCACAGTCCTCCAGCTCCACCTCAGGTGTGTGTGCTGTTTGGACTCAGTCCTGGAGCTGTCAGTCACTTTGACTGTGAAGGCTCAAAGATGGCTCACCTGTTGGAGGAGGGGCGGAGTTTATTCTTTAAGCCTTTCCAGGGTCAGTTACTGTTGTTGGTGATTTCATACACTTTCTCTGTGACGCCCATCCTGCGCCTCAGTGAGGTTAAGAAGCCTGTGGTCATGAAGAAATGTCCTAATGCTCTATAAATTTATAATGTTCTCAGATACTCGTTCCTTTCAGCATCTTTCTGTGTTTTTGTCACTTCTTGGACTTTTTGACCTCTTACAGCAAGGAACCAAATTTGGAGACTTCACTGATTTTCTCTATGAAAATGAAACATTTTGAAAAATGTGCCAAAGTGATGAAGTCTCGTTGTCCTCCAATAACACTCTGAGTGTGTCAGTGAGTGTCCTATAAAGGGTTAAAGTGACAGCATCAGCAGCAGTTTGCAGCTCTTCCACATTATTGTGGTCCTCAGAGATGAGCGTGTGTCTTCCTGCTGCCCGTCCAGGATATGTGTTATTGATCTGCTTTATATTGTGGGCCAAAAACAGGAAGAAGCAGCTGTGACAGCAGTGACGCTGCCTATGAGATCACCTACAGACACCAGTCAGCATGTTAGCACATACAAATGCACTTTGTGCTCTTTCTACACTTTGCTGTGTTTTTGGCTGTGACCTCGCTGCTCACTGTAAGTTCATATAACATCATATCCTAACATGATGGTGACTGAAATCAATGTGGAATCTGGATTTTTCCATATTGCGTCTGTTTTCCGTAACGTTCCTGCAGCTGATCTAAATTCACTTTCTATCTTTAAAGCTGCAGAGATGAAACTGTGGAGGTTTTTGTCCTCAGTCACAATGCAAACGTCTTCATGTCATCGTGCGCTGACTTTGATTTCCTTTCTGCTGACACGGCCGAGTTCATCATTGAAGAAAAAGCTTCATTCAAACAGCAGTGATGGATTTCCTCAGTGAGGGAGCTGCAGCTCTGCAAACACATCAACATGTGATTCCTTTTGAAGGAAAATGCAGCCGTTCAGGAAGTGCTGGGAAAGGCGAGGCAGCATGTTTCTAGGACACAGCAATAATATGCAGTGAAACTTGAAGAGTTTTCCATGTGAGGAGTTAAAGGAAACTTTCTTTAATGTTAATGCTGTCTGCAGTTCTCCTTCTCTTTCTTGGTCTCCATAAAAACATCTATAAAGCCCACAAATCAATGAAGGGCGGAGGCAATAATATAGTTATTATTATAATCAGGGGCGGGGCCACAGGGGCATTGGCCCCATCTGAAATCTGATTGGCCCCCTGAAGTGCCCCTGTCCTGTCACTCATCTGTCCTTTGTCCAAGAGCGAGGATCAAATTATAGGTGGATGCAATTCCATGCCGAAACACCAGTAGCGCTAATGAGCCAAATAGGAATGTCCAGCATGACTAAAGCTTACAGATGAAAAAGAAGATCTGAACGATCTCGTGCAGAAAGTTTTTTAACGACAACCAATGCCAGTGTATATTTTGAGGAATTTGTTGGTAATGATAAGTCATAAATCCCTTTTTACTCATGAATGGTAGCATTTCACTAATTAATGTACTTCTTTGTAATTTGCATTTGTGTGTTAACATTAACTATAATGTCTGGCAGTCATAGAGAAGAATATGAAAAGTAAGGGTCAGTCTCAGGTGGGAATTCAGCAGTTTTTGAGCAAAAGAGTGAGTCTGACAGCTGAAAATGAGCAGGGTGAGAGGAGGGAGAGAGCAGCAGAACATGGTCGACCAGAGGCTGGTGAAGAGCAGAGCACCTCCAGTCCCGTTTCATCAGGTCAGAAATCATTTAGGGAGAGCAACAACAGTTAATGCTGTAATGTATGAAATGTCTGATATTGTTTTTTTAGTGAAATGGCACATAAGTTCACTGAATTCTTACAACTCATGGTGATAAGATTTACCATAACTTTAATGTAATGGCTTTAATTTTTATTGGTCCGTTTATCACCACATTTACCACAAATACTTGGCCCCTCTTGATGGCCCCTTATTCAGAAAAATCCTAGATCCGCCACTGATTATAATAGAGTTTAGATGTGCACAGTTTCTTCATATAATCCAAGCAGCTCCTGCTGACTGCACACCTTTTCCCCTGTCAGCAGCTGCAGGCTGAGGGCAGCCGGACATCCATCGTTTAACTCCGTGACTGTTCGGAGCTGTTCGGAGGATTTTCGTCTTTCCCCGTTTCTGCTCGGAGCTTTTCCTTCCAACATGCTGTGCTGTTAATAAAAAGATGCTCCTAAAATAACGCGCCGTTAGATGCTGCAGGAACAGCTGAAACACGCTGACATGACAGGCTCTAAAAGAGCAGTTTATACCATCCCATAATATCAGGGGGCGCTGTCTCCTGCTGCCTGTAGGAGGCGCTCAGGACTTGTTCACAGTTTTCCCGCAGACTTTTCCCTGGATGTTCCTCAAAGTTTCACTTTCACTTTCCTGATCTGGCGCCGCAGTTTGTTGTCTCCGTGTGAAGCTCCGTGTGAAGGTAATGAAGCAGTCTGTGAGCTTTTCCTGGCTAACATCAGCTGTGTGCAGCTTAGAAACAGCACAAATCTGCCGCTCCATAGTTCACGGTAACGGACTCACAACTGGAAGTGGGAGCAGGGACGGAGGAGGCCGATCGTTAAACGGTCCTCCGCCATTTAATGTGTGTGTGTGTGTGATCAGAGTCCGTGAATCAGCTCAGAGTTAGTTGATGGTCAGCAGCTGAGCTCAGAGTCGTTGTTACTGTGGATCCACTCACTGATGACTGAAGGCAGCTTTTCCTCCATCAGTGGGTGGAGGAGGCGGAGAGGAGCCGCTAAATGCGGCCTGAGCTCGGCCGGATGCTCCGGTGTAACTGCTGATGTTTGTCCTGGATGATTTATATAATTTAAAAATGAGCTTAATTAGACTCACAAACAAACACACATGTTTTTGTGTGTCTGTGGCTCCAGTTTTCATGATTGTGGTGAAGCTGAATAGAAACACGTGGAGTTGCTGCAGGTTGATGTTGACCAGCGTCAGCAAACATGAACACACAGCAGAGTCTGAGCTCCTCTGAGGGCCTCACAGAGGCAGCAGCAGGTGTAATGTTCTTGTTTTATATAAAATAAAACATCAAATAGAACGTTATGTTAGCTTCAGCAAGCTGTTTATTCATATGCTCACACGGGATCACTCATAGGTACTGCCCACTTTCTCGAACAACATTTTCTCTGTACGTGTGTGGGCTACTGGGGTTATACTGCCATCTATGGGTGACACCTTTGTTAGCACTTATCACATCCCCCTTCAGTGTAGTATAACATGGATCTCAACTTTTACAGTAGTTATTCTGCAAATCACAACAGTCTTAACTAACGTTCATTTGTCTTATAGTGTGTAAAAACGTGCATTTCTTACCGCTGAGCTTTTCTCTGTAACCAAACGTATGAACACTGCAAAAGAAAACGTATTCTAGCTTTATGCGCATTCCAAAATTATATAAATCTCTTTGATCAGACCAAATGCGCCTCATACGCTGAAATAAGGTGTGGCTCTCCACACTTTGTACAACTTTAACTATTAAGAACACACTATAAAATATCAATTTCAGCAAGAATTAACTTTTTTCTTAAAAAACAGAGTACATGTAACCATCTTTCTTCAGTTTATCTGTTACACCATTCCTGCTTGTTCCATGAGCCTCTCAGGAGGTTTCTTAGGTCTGGTAGATCTTCTGAGTGCCACAGTCACTGGAGGAGGTGAAGGAGGCTGACTGCATTGCATTTCTGCTACAACACCATTTGTTCAGATCCTGTCTCCTTTGCTCGATTTGACTGTTTGTCCTTAACACTTGTCCATTCTCTGTCCTAAATGACCTGGGTCCTACTTCACTCAGGACAGTCGCTTTTCTGTCCCACAGCTCAGGGCCTTCAATCTGCACAACATCCTATTCCTGCAGAGGTTTCAGATTCCTTGCTGTTTTGTCATAGTTTCTTTTCTGTCTGTGCTTAAGCCTCGTCCTTTTTTCAGTCAGCTTGTTGTTGTATTTGTTGCCATTGTGCATTGGAATGTGTGGAAGTGTGGTGCGCAGCTTGCGACACATGAGCAACTCAGCAGGAGATGCTCCACACTCCAGAGAAGTAGCCGTGTAGGTCAACAAAGCCAGGTAAGGGTCAGCTTTACTCGCTCTTGCCTTTTTTAACAGTCTCTTTACATTCTGGACCTCCTTTTCTGTCTGTCCATCAACATCTGTCCATTGGATACAAGGGGCTAGAGGTGACATGGTTAAATCCATATTACTTTGCAAATTCACAAAATTCACTACAGTCATATTGTGGACCATTATCACATTGTGGAATTCCATGTCTAGAGAAAAACCCTTTCATATGTGTGATGACAGGCTGTACTGATGTGCTGGAAAGCTGTGCAACTTGAGGATAGTTAGAATAATAGTCAGTCACCAGAAGATAGTCCTTAGTATGGAGATGAAACAAATCAGTAGCTACTTTTTGCCGTGGTGCAGTGGGAAGATCTGTTATAAGCATCGGCTCCTTTGTTTGTTTGTAGTGATGTTTGAGACATGTTTCACGTTTCTGGACCATCTCCTCGATGTCTTTGTTGATACCCGGCCAATAAACTGCTTCCCGTCCTCTCCTTTTGCATTTTTCCATGGCAAGGTGTCCCTCGTGGATGCGCTGAAGCATGTCTCGATGCATAGATTGTGGGATGAGAATCCTATTTTGTCTCAGAAGCAGGCCATTAGTCATACACAAATCTGCACGCACAGGATACAACCCTGGGCAGATTCCTCTTGACCATCCATTCTGGATATGGTGGATCACTTTCTGCAGCAGAGGGTCTTTTGCCGTCTCTTGCACAATCCACTGCAGCATGTCTGATGCTGGGAGAAAAGCAGTCACCATGTTTACTTGGGTTTCAGCATCATCAGCCACAGACCCCAGCTATGTGTCAGTACTTGGTGTTGGTGCTTGAGACAAAGCGTCTGCCAGTACAGTGTGTTTACCTGGTGTGTAAATGAGGTCATAGTCATAACGCTGCAATAACATCATCATGCACTGAATCCTGGGTGACATGTCATTGAGGTTCTTTTTCCTGATGGGTATGAGTGCTTTGTGGTCAGTCTCTGCTGCAAAGGCTGGCAGTCCATACATATAACTGTGAAACTTCCCACATCCAAACACTAAGCCCAAGGTCTCTTTTTCAGTTTGAGCATATCGTTGCTCAGTTTCTGTCAGTGATCTCGATGCATAAGCTGTCGGCTGCCATTTGTCTTCATGCATTTGGAGAAGAGCAGCTCCCAGGCCATCTTTGGAGGCATCAGTGGAGATTTTTGTTGGTTTTAATGGGTCAAAGAATGTGAGTACTGGCTCAGTAGTGACAGTTTACTTTAATTTTTTTCCACTCTTTCTCATGCCGTGCTGTCCACTCAAACACTGTGTTGTGATGTAGCAACTCTCTGAGGCATGCGGTCTTGGTGGAAAGATTAGGAATGATCTTATCCAGGAAGTTGATCATTCCCATGGCTCGCAAGACACCTTTTTTGTCAGTGGGGGTGGGCATGTCTAATATGGCTTTCACTTTTGACTGGTCCTGTTCCACCCCTTCACTTGTGATCTTGTCTCCCAAGAAGGTCATCTCTGTGACACCAAAGAGACACTTGTCTCTGTTTAGTTTGAGTCCATTCTTTCTGATTCTCTCTAAGAGTTTCTCCAGTCTGTCATCATGTTGTTGCTGTGTTGGTCCCCAGACAACCAAGTCATCTATATAGACTCTGGTGCCTTCAAGACCCTCAATTATGGACTTCATTGCCCTGTGGAAGATCTCTGGGGCTGATCTGATGCCATATGGCAGCCTCAGGAAACAGTGGTGTGTTAAAAGCTGCTTTCTGGGTCCAGCCTCAGCTGCCAGAATCCTTGTAAAGCATCTAGTTTGCTAAAAAAAAAAACTTAGCACCTGCCATTTCACTCATTATTTTTTCCCGTTTTGGGATCTGATAATGCTCTCTTTTAATGATTTCATTTAAATTTTAGGGATCAAGGCAGACTCTGATGGCACCTGGATTTTTCTTGACACGTGTGATCGAGTTGACCCAATCTGTGGGTTCTTCTACTCGCTCAATAAGTCTTATTTCAGTCATGCTTTCCAGCTCTCTTTTCAAGCCCACTCTGAGTGGTGCAGGCACTCTCCTTGGGGCGTGCACTACAGGCTTGGCATCATCCTTGAGCTGAATTTTGGAAGTGTAAGGTAATGTCCCATGTCCTTTGAAGACAGAAGTAAACTTATCTACTATGTCTGTGGTCCCCTCACACTGCTGGTGTTCCAGTCTTAAAACTTGTTTGACTATTTTCATGTTGTCAGTGTTTATCTGATGGATCCTCCTTACCAGTCCTAGCTCTTCACACGCTTTGTCTCCTAACAGTGATTCATGTCCATGAGGCACAATGGTGAACAACAGGTTATGCTGAGCTGTCACCTTAAGTCTGCATCCACCTATTGTTTGTATTAGCTGATTATGTGGGACTTATTCTATGAATTTTCTGGGCTTCTTTGTCAGTACCTTGAAATTTTTCTCACTGATCAAATTAGCTTTGGCCCCTGTGTCAATTTTAAGCATTACAATGGTCCCATTAACTAGCAGTGGAGCGGTCCATTTATCATTAGTTACAGAATTAACAGTCTGCCCTGTATCATCTACTCTTGAGGACTGTCCATCCATCCATCCATCCATTCGCTTCCGCACATCCTGTTAAGGGTCGCGGGGGGGCTGGAGCCTATCCCAGCTGTCATAGGGCGAGAGGCAGGGTACACCCTGAACAGGTCGCCAGCCTGTTGCAGGGCCAACACGGAGTGTCAGACAACCTTTCACACACTCATTCACACCTATGGGCAATTTAGATTAGCCAATTAACCTAACCCCAGTAAGTGCATGTCTTTGGAATGTGGGAGGAAACCGGAGTACCCGGAGGAAACCCACGCAAGCACGGGGAGAACATGCAAACTCCACACAGAGAGAGGGAGAGGCCTGGGCCAAGGTGGAATCGAACCCAGGCCTTCCAGATGGTATTCTAACTGTGAGGCAGCAGTGCTAACCACTGCACCACCGTGCTGCCCCCCTCTTGAGGACTGTATGTTTTCATTTTCATCGTGTGACACCATCGTTATGAAAAATGTTTCAGTCAAATTATCACTGTCATTGGTGTCTTCCTGCACTGTGTGCACACCCTGTCTCTTCTTCTTTGAGAGACACATTCTGGCATAGTGGTTTTGTCCCTTACATATCGCACATGTTTTACCGTAGGCAGGACAGTGGCGTGGTCTGTGTTTCTCACCACATCTCTTGCAAGTGAACATCTCTTTATCATCAGTTTTATTCTGGTAGTCACTGCTGTTAAATTTGCTCCATTGCCTTTTTTTCACTGCCACAGCGTTCACCACCTAATTTTCTTCTATTCTTCTATTTCGTCTATTATAATATTCTGGAGATTATAATAGACGTGGCGTGGCAGGTGTTTGACTTGAAACGACTTAAATCTGCACATTTCGACTTTTTTCTCGAAATAGTATTTCGACTTTTTTCTCGAAATTTTGACTTTATTCTCAAAATGCAGGATTTATTATTTATTTTCTAAATGTGGCCCTAATACTCTGTCGTAGCAGAGAGCGGTGGAGGCGTGGAAAAGCATGTCAGCGATCATCCACAATGTTAAAGGGAAACCGTCGCAGCGACAGAGAACTGAGAGGGTTATTTCCTGATCCCCACTCCATTCCGGGAGATGGCGGTAATGCAGCTTTAAGCTGGTTTGGTCAACCACAGACCCACAAGAAGAAGAAGACGGAGAACCGTAATGCAGCTAATTAGTGATGGGAATTCCGGCTCTTTTCAGAGAGTTGGCTCTTTAGGCTCGGCTCCCAAGCGGCCCCTTAGGTTTTAATTTTTAAAAAAGTGTAAAATGATTTACTAATGTAAAAACATACATTAGGCCTATATCAAACATTTCTTTATATACTCAGCATATAATAGAGTGCTCCAAATACATATAAAACAAAAGATTGGAAACCAGAAAAAAACAAGGGACTTTGAGGAGTTGATCCTGTTTCTCCTGCCTGATATGACCTGCCCTGTGTGGTTCTTCTAATTGCACTGAGGGATGAACAATTCGTATATGCTTGTGCAGGTTGTTTGTGGAGCCTGCTCGATATTAAATTTTAAATTTGCAGTCTACACTCTATCACATTCTTTAATGCCAGGCGACCGCTGCTGAATCGCAGGTTTCCTGACCTTACTAGCTGCGAACAGCTGATTAAGACATAGCGTCTCACCGCAGAGCTGGTCAAAGCAACTTTGATCAGCTGGCTTTTACCGTAACTCTGCAACCATTTGCACTATCGAAAAAATCCAAACAGTTCCTGAAAGCTCAGAAATTGCACTTCACAGCCATGTAGTATTATGGTATTTGTTGCCAGAAGTCCGCAAACGCAGCACTTTTGAAGCACGCTGTGTCTCCTTCGACATGTTTGGAGGTATAAGGTTAAAATGTGTCCAGTCTTTACTACATTTACTATTACTCATTTTCCTTACCGTTCCCGGGTTTAGCCTCTATGTAACGTGAAACCTTTAGCTCTTTTCTGTCTCCGAGTGAATTTTGCAGGAGCCCCTCCCTTTCTGGTGTTTGTTTACTCACTGCGCAGCGTGTCCGACCGTGGACATTCCCCTTCCGCTCAGTGTAGACGATCATATGCTACCAATCATCTTAACCAATCACGTGCGGCTTCCACAAAAAAAAAAAAAAAAAAACATAAATAAATAAAATAAAATGAAATGAATGAAAAGAAAAAAACGGCTCACTATCAGGAGCCGGCTCCCGTCGTTCACTTCAAAGAGCCGGCTCTTAGAGCCAGATTGTTCGCGACTGACCCATCACTACAGCTAATGTGGTTCGGATCGTATTGCATTTTTTATTTCTTTCCGATATCCGTTCCAGTAATTTAGGCCAGGATCGGACCGATACTGAATATTGGATCGGCGCATCCCTACTTTAAGTACGCGTCAGTGTCAAAGTGAATCAGTGTGTGTGTGCTGGGCTGATGTGTGTTTCCTCTGCAGGTGAAGGCAGAAAGTGTGTGTGAGCTGATGTGAATTCAGCAGCATGGATCAGTGTGAGGACAGAGAGGAGGGAGTCCCTCCCTCTAAAACCACTCTGTGTGGGGAACATGAGAGCCAGACCAAAGCTCAGAGGTGAGATGACCATCTCTAACTGTCCATGACTCTTCTCCATGTCACAGCTCAGCACTCACATCACTGCTGCATCATTATTCACAGGAACCAACGAGGAACTAAACGTAAACATGAACCTGAACCTGAACCCAGCTGTGTGTCCTTAAAGAGCGACGGGTCAAAGAGCATTGGTGTTAACTTTAAATCAGGTGTTCCTCCTCCTGCAGAGAGGTAATGTGTGTCTAAATGTTGTTCTTGACTCAGTGTTTCTGAATAAATTCTCCATCATGTTTAATGTCAGCTCAGCTCTTTTTCACACACATTTCTGTGTTCATATGTGAAGCGGTGTGTGTTGGAGTTTGTTGCACAAACACAGCAGTCAGAGTGTAAAGAATGGATGTTGTAGGAGGTGTTTGTGTAGTGAAGAGGCTGAGTGTCTGTAGGACTGCAGCTGCTCCAGCAGGGGGCTCCTTTGAGCTGTGCTTCAAACACAGGAGACACCTTTGTGAGTCTGTATTTGATGTCCTGGTGACACGTTTGTCTTCATGAAGGTTTATGGATCATTGTTCTATCCTCACATGTCTGAGGGGCTGTAATGGTTCATACGTTGCTTCCATGTGAGCATGGAAGTGCTCTGTTGGGGTGATATGGTACTATGAGGTCTTTGAGATAAGATGGTGCCTGATTATTCAAGACCTTGTATGTGAGGAGAAGAATTTTAAATTCTATTCTAGATTTAACAGGGAGCCAATGAAGAGAAGCCAATATGGGAGAAATATGCTCTCTCTTTCTAGTCCCTGTCAGTACTCTAGCTGCAGCATTTTGGATCAGCTGAAGGCTTTTCAGGGAGCTTTTAGGACAGCCTGATAATAATGAATTACAATAGTCTACCCTAGAAGTAATAAATGCATGAATGAGCTTTTCAGCATCACTCTGAGAAAGGATGTTTCTAATTTTAGAAATATTGCGCAAATGCAAAAAAGCGGTCCTACATATTTGTTTAATATGTGCATTGAAGGACATATCCTGGTCAAAAATGACTCCAAGATTTCTCACAGTGTTACTGGAGGCCAAAGTAATGCCATCCAGAGTAAGTATCTGGTTAGACACCATGTTTCTAAGATTTGTGGGGCCGAGAACAAGAATTTCAGTTTTATCTGAATTTAGAAGCAGGAAATTAGAGGTCATCCAGGCCTTAATGTCTTTAAGACATTCCTGCAGTTTAACTAATTGATGTGTGTCATCTGGCTTCATTGATAGGTAAAGCTGAGTATCATCTGCATAACAATGAAAATTGATGCAGTGCTTTCTAATAATACTGCCTAAGGGAAGCATGTATAATGTAAATAAAATTGGTCCTAGCACAGAACCCTGTGGAACTCCATAATTAACCTTAGTGTGTGAAGAAGACTCCCCATTTACATGAACAAATTGGAGTCTATGAGATAAATATGATTCAAACCACTGCAGTGCAGTACCTTTAATACCTATAGCAAGCTCTAATCTCTGTAATAAAATGTTATGGTCAACAGTATCAAAAGCTGCACTGAGGTCCAACAGGACAAGAACAGAGATGAGTCCACTGTCAGAGGCTCTAAGAAGATCATTTGTAACCTTCACTAATGCTGTTTCTGTACTGTGATGAATTCTGAAACCTGACTGAAACTCTTCAAATAAACCGTTCCTCTGCAGATGATCAGTTAGCTGTTTTACAACTACTCTTTCAAGAATCTTTGAGAGAAAAGGAAGGTTGGAGATTGGCCTATAATTAGCTAAGACAGCTGGGTCAAGTGATGGCTTTTTAAGCAGAGGTTTAATTACAGCCACCTTGAAGGTCTGTGGTACATAGCCAACTAATAAAGACTGATTGATCATTTTTAAGATTGAAGCATCAATAATTGGAAAGACTTCTTTGAACAGTCTAGTAGGAATGGGATCTAACAAACATGTTGCTGGTTTGGAGGAAGTAACTATTGAAGTTAACTCAGAAAGATCAACTGGAGCAAAAGAGTCTAAACAAATACCAGCAGTGCTGAAAGCAGCCGAACATGAAGAATAATCTTTGAGATGGTTATGAATAATTTTTTCTCGAATGTCTAAAATTTTATTTGTAAAGAAATCCATGAAGTCACTACTAGTTAACGTGAAAGGAATACTCGGCTCTACAGAGCTCTGACTCTTTGTCAGCCTGGCTACAGTGCTGAAAAGAAACCTGGGGTTGTTCTTATTTTCTTCAATTAATGATGAATAGTAAGATGTCCTAGCTTTACGGAGGGCTTTTTTATAGAGCAACAAACTCTTTTTCCAGGCTAAATGAGCATCTTCTAATTTAGTGAGACGCCATTCCCTCTCCAGCTTTCGGGTTATCTGCTTTAAGCTGTGCGTTTGTGAATTATACCACGGAGTCAGGCACTTCTGATTTGAAGCTTTCCTTTTCAGAGGAGCCACAGTATCCAAAGTTATACGCAGTGAGGATGTAAAACTATTGACGAGATAATCGACCTCACTGGGAGCAGAGTTTAGGTAGCTGCTCTGCACTGTGTTGGCACATGGCACTGAAGAGCATAACAATGAAGGAATTAGATCCTTAAACTTAGTTACAGCACTTTCAGAAAGACTTCTACTGTAATAAAACTTATTCCCCACTGCTGTGTAATCCATTAAAGTAAATGTAAATGTTACTAAGAAATGATCAGACAGGAGGGGGCTTTCAGGGAATACTGTTAGGTCTTCAGTTTCTATGCCATATGTTAGGACAAGATCCAGAGTATGATTAAAGTGGTGGGTGGGCTCCTTTACATTTTGAGAGAAGCCAATTGAATCTAACAATAGATTAAATGCAGTGTTGAGGCTGTCATTCTCAGCATCTACATGGATGTTAAAATCACCCACTATAATTATTTTATCTGAACTGAGCACTAAATCAGATAAAAAGTCTGAGAAATCAGACAGAAACTCTGAGTAAGGACCAGGTGGACGATAGATAATAACAAATAAAACAGCTTTTTGATGTATTAGTTCCTCTAATACGCAGAGATAGAAAAGATCACACTGATTATTTTTCAGCTCATAAACAGATTGATGGAAGGAAATGCTGAGTCTCCTAAAGACATTCCCCCCCCCCCAGCAGCCTAACTAAGGGATGGTTCAGGGTCACCTGATCCAGCCCTAACTACACTGCTCAAAAAAAATAAAGGGAACACTCAGATAACACATCCTAGATCTGAATGAATGAAATATTCTCATTGAATACTTTGTTCTGTACAAAGTTGAATGTGCTGACAACAAAATCACACAAAAATCATCAATGGAAATAAAATTTATTAACCAATGGAGGCCTGGATTTGTAGTCACACACAAAATTAAAGTGGAAAAACACACTACAGGCTAATCCAACTTTGATGTAATGTCCTTAAAACAAGTCAAAATGAGGCTCAGTATTGTGTGTGGCCTCCACGTGCCTGTATGACCTCCCTACAACGACTGGGCATGCTCCTGATCAGGTGGCGGATGGTCTCCTGAAGGGTTCTCCTCCCAGACCTGGACCAAAGCATCTGCCAACTCTTGGACAGTCTGTGGTGCAACGTGACGTTGGTGGATGGAGCGTGACATGATGTCCCAGATGTGCTCAATTGGATTCAGGTCTGAGGAACGGGCGGGCCAGTCCATAGCTTCAATGCCTTCATCTTGCAGGAACTGCTGACACACTCCAGCCACATGAGGTCTAGCATTGTCCTGCATTACGAGGAACCCAGGGTCAACCGCACCAGCATATGGTCTCACAAGGGGTCTGAGGATCTCATCTCAGTACCTAATGGCAGTCATGCTATCTCTGGCGAGCACATGGAGGGCTGTGCGGCCCTCCAAAGATATGCCACCCCACACCATTACTGACCCACTGCCAAACCGGTCATGCTGAAGGATGTTGCAGGCAGCAGATCGCTCTCCACGGTGTCTCCAGACTCCAGTCACGTCTGTCACATGTGCTCAGTGTGAACCTGCTTTCATCTGTGAAGAGCACAGGGTGCCAGTGGCGAATTTGCCAATCCTGGTGTTCTCTGGCAAATGCCAAGCATCCCGCAGGTGTTGGGCTGTGAGCACAACCCCTATCTGTGGACATCGGGCCCTCATACCATCCTCATGGAGTCGGTTTCTAACTGTTTGTACAGACACATGCACATTTGTGGCCTGCTGGAGGTCATTTTGCAGGGCTCTGGCAGTGCTCCTCCTGTTCCTTCTTGCACAAAGGTGGAGGTAGCGGTCCTGCTGCTGGGTTGTTGCCCTCCTACGGCCTCCTCCATGTCTCCTGGTGTACTGGCCTGTCTCCTGGTAGCGCCTCCAGCCTCTGGACACTATGCTGGCAGACACAGCAAACCTTCTTGCCACAGCTCGCATGCCATCCCTTGCTTATTTTGACTGTTAAATTACCATTTTTCTTTGTTGTTCTGTGGAGAGAGAGAGAGAGAGAGAGAGAGACCTTACGTCTGTGTGTACACAGAATGGTGTGCTTTCTCCATAGCGTGTAGCTTAGCCAGTGCCTTATTTTTTTATGTTTGGAATAAACCACCCTTATTGTGGAATATTACCAGTCGTTGCTATCCACCTGCACACCTCCGTGGCTGGCTTCAACTTGCCTCACATTACAACTGGCACCCGAACTTTTTTCCTTGCTATCAGATGATAGTCGGATCCCGCTGAGGATTCGTCGGAGTTATGTGAGTTTCTGGCTTGTCCCCTCGCTGCGGGCAGACGTTTTTACGGCTGCCATCACAGACTTGTCTCAAGTGGGACCTGACTAATTCCTGGATACAACAGTGAGTGCAACGCAGCTCTGCTTGGATAAAGAAAGAAAGAAAAGCTAAATCCATGACACAAATGACCACCATGAATCTGTTATTTGTACGTAATATTGGATCAGTTTTCTACTAACAGCGTGGAGAGTCTGGAACTGAAAATTTATGCCGACTTTCCCTTTTCTTCTCCTTTTTCCCTCTGCTGAGACTGAACTGATTACAGCCTATGTCAGTAGTGACTTAACCAACTACGATTGTTAGTGCGGCTCATATGCTCAGTATAAATATTAATATACTGACCACCTTTTACATTAAGCACTAGTTGTAGCAGGCATGCTTTTTGTAAGACATGCTTTATGAGTTTGATCGCTCACGTGTCATTCTAGTCACAGTGACATTCTAAAACATTTTTCCAAATTTAGTCTTGACCGGCACTTTGGCAGTTTTATCTTTTTTGTCAGTATAACTTATCCTGACTGACTATTTTTACCACAGTATAAGGACTGTACTGTGTCTTGGGGGTGACTTAAAGATGTGGAAAACACAATGGCGCATTGCCCAGACGACTTTGGCTCAAATGTTGAGCTGACTTCATCACCAGTGTACAGGATAGTTGAGGATGTGTCTCCGGACCTTAGTCAGCAGGTGGTGGAGTTGAGAACAGAAGTGGATAGACTTAGTGACTGTTTACATGACTCACTGACTACATAGCAGAGTTTACTCAATCAGTGGGACAACTCATGATAGGGAACCCTTTCCCTCCTGCAGTCCAACAGTCCACTGTCTTACCAATGGTCACGTCAACACCTCGTTGCTGCAAAGGACAGAGTTGAACCTGCCATTGCAACCAACAATACTAATCCATTCTTGTCCACCAACCCATTTCTACCTACAAACCCTTTCCTTCTATATATACTGGAGATGACAATGTAAGACCTGAGGACTGGTTGCATGCAGTTGGCGCATATAAATCCTCTTTGAACCTGACTGATGGACAATTACTAAACGAACTGTCTCACTTCCTTGCAAAAGAGCCTGGAAAATGGTTCAAACCCTGAGATCCCATATAAAATCATGTGCTCAGTTCTGTCAGCTGTTCGAGACAGTTTTTCTGCCCTCTGATAATCAAGAACGCATTCTAAGAGGACTTCTGGATCCTGTTCAGGCTCAAGACGAACCACTCCCAATTTTTATCGCCCACATGTTGACTGAGTTTGGCAAACTGAAAAATCCTCCACCTGAAAAAGACCAAATTGACCTAATTAGCACACACACTCTGGAAAAATACAGAGTTGCACTGTATGATGCTAACATCGCTTCTGTAATGGACCTTCTGCTACAAGCTCATGAGCTTCACTCAGTGCTCGGCCCAAGTGGACTACAGCCTTCCCCACGTCACTGAGAACCCTATAAGCCTGAACCTTTCTGCTTCAAATACTCTCAGCCAGGGGTCACTACATGCACCTGCCCAATCTGTAAGAACCAACCTTATTTGACAAAAAGAATGACAGATAAGGCAGGCCCTAAATTGGTCCAAACCTTGCCACCATCAGGCCCCACTGATTCAAACTGACAAAAGGCCGAATTTGGTAGTGCCACGGCCCAGTCACAACACAAACAGTCGGGAAACTACAGAGGGGGAAGGATGTTTCCCAGAGACCAACCTTCCCCCAGTTGCTAATGGAGCCTCACTCACCCCTTTCACCACAAGGTGGACATATTCTTGGACAATTAGAAGACAATTTTTCAACAGCCCACTGGAATACCCCCCTAAAAACTAAAGTGAACTTTAATGCCACATCAGTAGAGGCCACTGTTGACACAGGTGCTTCCCTCTCCTCATTCAAGTCAAAGACTCCTATCCAAAAAACACAAGTGAGTGGAATGGTCCACCGGTTAGCCTTGCAGATAACGCTACCTCCACTAGCTCCGTTAGACCTGCTCCTCCTAAACTGACAATGAGTCAAAAGAAAAAGAAGATAAAAGAAGATAAAAGTGGTTATTTGCCATGCGGCACAGTACAATACCTGTAATATGTAATAAACTAAACTCGTTAAACAAGTGTATAGTTTACACAGAGTACACACATAACATTTTATGTATGTAGTTATTAATAACTAATATTAGTACTGATAACAGGACTGAAGATGAGAGTCCCAGAAAGGTCCAGGATGAGACTCGTTATATTTTAAACACATCAAGTTAAAACCTTTTTGTCTACAGAACGTGTTTAATAGTAAAGATTGCATTAAACTCTCACATGCTCAGTGGAGAACAGACTGCTGAACATATTGTATTTATTATATTTGGCCAAATTAAAACAGTTTCTTTAAAAGTTGAATGAGGGGCTGCAAAATTGGTAGTAAAACAAAACAGGTTCATGAAAGATATTTTTTACTGTTGGAAGAAATGTGAAAAATGTAAGCCTTAATTGTTGAATTAAGGCTTACAAAGTAAATACAAAGAAAGTTAAATAAATACATAGTAAAAGCATTACAATGTATTTCTAATATGGTTATCCCAAAATCTCCTGAATCCTTTTAGAAAAGTAAATGGTTTAATAAATAAATAAATAGGCAGAGATTCAGTCATTTTCCCATTTTAGGCTGATGAATGAAATTCTTGTATTTTTGCCAGTTATATTATGGAACCATGTGACTTTCAGGGGACCCCCAAGAGTGTGTGACATAATAAAACTAGCATTTTAAAGGGTTAAAATCCAGAAAATGATTGATTGTTTGGTATTTTTGAGTAGGTCTGAAGTTGATTAAGTGATTTAGGAAAAAAAGCAAAAAAAAAAAAACAAACAAAATTGATGTATGATGATTTTATAGCAGTTTTTAGGTGTGTGTACATTTTTGCCACGAAGGTGTCCAGAGGGTGCAAAATGCACCACGAGAGTATGAATGACATGTAAGAGTAAAAGACATTAGATTTCAGAAATTTAATGAAAAAGATTTCCTGCAAAAAATCATGCCACTAGCTGCTACACAGTCAAAATGATTACCAAATGAAAAAAAAAAAAGTTGAAAAAAATGTACAAAAATGGCCGGGTATAAGGGTTAACCCCCCCAATGCTGGACCCAAAGTTACGCCCTTGAGTTTAGCTCCATGTTCGATGGTCACCTTGGTCGAACTGCTCTCATTGAACATGTCATAGAGACTGGCGATGCAAAACCAGTTAATCTCCCACCCTATCACATGTCACCTGCTAAGAAACAAATAATTGAAGAACAGGTGCAACAAATGCCCCTGTAGTCATTGTCAACAGAGCAGCCACTGACCCAAGGTTCTATGTGGACTTCCATGGCCTCAACCACGTGACATGAAAAGACTCTTATCCCCTGCCTCGTGTTGATGAGTTGTTAGACTTTATAGCAAGGGGGAAATGTGTGTCAACATTGGACTTAGCACGGGGCTACTGGCAAGTCGCTGTAGCAGAGGACTCAAAACCTAAGACTGCTTTCATCTCTCACTGAGGTCTCTTCCGGTTTCAGGTGCTACCTTTTGGCCTTTGCAACGCACCCGGAACTTTTCAGAGGCTCATGAACTCAGTGCTTGCTGGCCTCATTTACAAATTGTGTGCAGTCTATTTGGATGAAATTATCATTGTCTCACCTACCTTTAAACAGCACTTAGCGGATCTTAACCCCCTTAACTGGCCACTCCAAAATCAACAAAAACGCCTGAAAAAGCATACCCAAATTAAATCAGCTGCTGTTCCTGAACTCTTTGGAGTACATGCAAAAGCTTGGTCTGTTTGTGAAGAAGACAAGCTATATTGCTCATTTCTGCAGTCCAAAATACTGTAACTGTAATGAGTATGTAGCTATTAAATTTTGAACACAGAAAATTTAGACAATTTTTGCCTCGCCTAGATTTTTCCTGTTTGTTTTTATGTAACTACACACTGAATGGAGAAGGTATGGACTGGAAAATATAATGAAGCTGTAGCATGAAGTCTTGTATACCTGTATTTTAAATTTTATCAAGATGGCACAAAAACATACTGTTTTGTAAAGATTTTTGTGTGTTCATCCCAGGTATGGTCTCACATGTGCCATTTGGAGACGCACATGACGCCACATGAGAGCAGCCTTTGATTTACAACCTTTGCTGTGTCTTGAGTGGATGTGTTTTTGAAGAAAAAAATCCTCGCTGACAAAGTCTTAATGCATACATACAAAGTTTATTGCAAAAAACAGACAGTGTCAAAACAGGCGCCTTTCCTTAGCTACCATGGAGAGGGAATTCCCAATCACCCTAACTCAGCTCAACAAAGAGATCACAAAGGTTATATAGTGTTGGCAAAACCCCCACATCCTAACTTTCCATATATGGCTATGAAACAGCTTCAACCCATAACCTATATCTGGACATATAGTCAATTCCTTATATGGAAGGCCAGAGAGCCTACAAGGGGCCCTTTGTGCATTCGTTTGTGCTGATGCCAAACCTTTATGTTAAATTCAAGTTACCCTTTTGCACAAACCAATAAAGGCCTAAAGGAAAGAGACCATATATGCATATATAGAGTTTAACATAGCAGTACAGACACCACATATTTCCCCCCTTTGAGACTTCAAACTAAAGGCCCTTTCACACGCGTAAATTCTGTGCGAATGTTTCGTGCGTTAAAACTATTTTTCGGACTCGCCTGTTCTTAATGCAGCCGTTCACACCGACCGCGCCATTTCACAGGACGAATTTGCAGCATTTATTTTTTCGGATCAAGTTCGATTTTTCTGACTTTCGCAAGTAAACAAACAGATTTGACCAATCAGAGCGCTGCATTTAGCAACATGTGAGGTCATGGCTCAAAACGCGCACCGATGTACTGAATATACAGTGATGTGGGAACAATAAAATCATAATATTTTACCTCAGACACACAGCTATACGCTGCTCCGGGTCAGTCAGCTCTCTGATATTATCCTCTGCCTCCTCGCATGTGATCCCAACTCTGCCAACAAGAGCTCAAACTGTCCCACTGACATCCTGAAATATGCGTGAAAGCATCCATGATGCAGCTTCAACTCCGGGATCAAACCATGAAACTCTCCCTGATGCTGCTTTCTTATGAGTTGGATGAACCCATAAACTCTCTTTCTTCCTTCTCTTATTTAGAAACATCAGGGCCTCATTACATCATCGCTTGATGTCGACTGCATCTTTTTTTCACCGTGCTTTATATAGGGAGGATTTAGTCGCAAAAACGCAACGCGTCCGGTGTGTATATAGGTTACACGACAGGTTTGTGTCGTTTTTACGCAACACATCCGGTGTGAAAGGGCCTTAACCCTCCTGTTGTCCTCTGGTCAAAATGACCCGCCACTGTGTTAAAACCCCCCAAAATATCCACTAAATGCTATTTTTTTAACTTGAAATTTTATGACTTTTCCTAGATTGGCCCCAACGGTAGAAAAAGTGAAATGTTGCTTTTATTCACATTTCCATGTAAGCTGTACAAAAAAAGTTACAAAGGTGGTCTTCGGGTCAAAATGACCCGTGAGGCAAATAGAGTTGAAATCAAGGTCACAGAGTTATTTAGAAACCACAGAATGTTACAATGGTTTAGTTGTGTCTCAGATCAATCAGTAGCAGAAGTAAACATGGCAAATCAGGAGGTGTTCTCGCAGACTTCAAAAGACCACCTGTTTATTTCCAGAGGTTATAAAGGTGCTGCAGATAACAGGACCCCGAATTCTGTCTGTGCTGAAGCCATGAGTGTGCGTTATAATGTTGAAGAGGCTATAGAGCTGATTTTCTCAGATGTCCATCAAGACAACTCTGATTCAGAAGAGGAAGTGGAGGATGTATCCGAAGAAGATGGGGAGGAATACAACTCAGAGCATGATGAATCATCTTCAGAAGAAGAAGAAAACCCTAAAGCTGAAAGAAAGACTTTCCTTTCAAAAAATGGCAAAATAACATGGTCCTCAGCAGCATATGACCAACACGGCAGGCATGCAGAACAAAATGTCATAAAGATGACCCCAGGACCGACAAGGTATGCCGTTTCTCACGCCCATGACATTGTCTCTACATTCTACCTGTTTATCACACCAGCAACAGAAAAAATAATCCTGGAGATGACAAATCTGGAAGGTTTTCGCAAATATGGAGACAGCTGGAAAAAGATGGATGAGATTGACCTGCAGGCCTACTTAGGGCTGCTAATCTTAGCAGGTGTATACAGGTCCCGAGGTGAGGCTGCAGCTAGTCTATGGGATGTAGAGAGTGGAAGGCCAATTTTCCAAGCCACAATGCCACTCAAACTCTTTCACACCTACTCAAGACTGCTACGATTTGATGATCATGAATCAAGACCAGCAAGACGTGTGACAGACAAACTTGCAGCCATAAGAGAGGTATGGGACAAGTGGGTGGAGCGGCTGCCCTACCTCTACAATCCAGGGCCTGACGTAACAGTGGATGAGCAACTGGTTCCATTTAGAGGTCATCTGTTTTCATAATTGTAATAAAAGTGACAAGCCAGCAAAAATGGGATCAAGTCATGGGTGGTTTGCGATGCCAAATCAAGCTATGCTTGGAAAATGCAAGTCTATACTGGGAAGCTGACCAGTGGATGTCCAGAGAAGAACCAGGGCATACGAGTTGTGCTTGATGTGACAGAGGGACTGAGGGGTCACAATGTGACGTGACAATTTCTTCACCTCTTCACCTAATTAGTTGAATGGGTTGTTATTTTTAAATTTTTGAATTGTACATTGTCTTAAATTATTCACTGGACAAAAAAAAAAAACTGAGTCATTGGGATGAATAAAAATGCATTCAAAACTCCTTTTTGCACAATTTTTTTCTTTAGAAAGGTCATAGAAATTCAAGTGAAGAGAAATATAGATATTCAAATGAAGAGGGAAAACTCAGGTATTAACACATTTTGTGGTGAATGACAATATGCAAGATGAAATTTGGTGTTTAAAATTCAGTTAAGTTGCTTATATTGGGAGTTAGTGAAGACGGGTCATTTTGACCCGGAGGACACGGGGTGTATACAGAAAATGAGGACAACAGGAGGGTTAAGTCTCAAAAAACAAAGAATACAGGGATATTTTCCCTTACATCAAAATGCAGTTTCTCCCATAACATAATTTTAACAAAAGCATTTTCTGACTTCCTATGAGGTGTGGGAGCAAAAACCCCTACTTAATCAAGGCTGGAGAAGTTCTCCCATGATCCTGCTGCCCACAGCGATCACCTTTGGCACCCCAGAGGAACTCAAAAAAGGAAAAAAGGGAGTGTTAATGATTGTCATTTGACCATTTAGCAAATACACAAGAAAGCCTCAGTAAATAAAATAAAAAAAGTGTCCATTAGATCAGCTGGTCGACCATCGGATCTCTCTATGGACCTGTCCTTACCTATCCTCACTTTCCCTAGAATCGAGTAAAAGAAAAAAACATCTGAGGTCCCAATGTACTTACCAAATGACAAAGACATCATTCTTAAACTGATTTAACCAAAATGTTATGCATACATGAAAAGTTGTCACAAGTTAAGTCCAACTGTTGTGTTACTGTGGTGTACATACAATGAAGCAATATTTTATTATCATGTAAATTCAGCCAAACATAAGAATATCAACTGTAGTTCTCCAACCACGTTGGCTACTTCATGTATCTCAGTGGGTTCCTGAACACCTTTTCTGAAAGAGACAAGAAACACTGAACAGTATCTTTTGTTAAAAAAACAAAAAAACAAAAAAACAAAAAACAACAAATAAAATTGAAAACATCAAATGTTAAATTTTTTAGATAAATGTGAAATTTCCTATTTCCCATTTTTGCATTTCCATTCCTCTTACTTTTCTCATTTACCCCCTTGGAAACATCACATTATTATAATAAACATCAGTAAAGAAATAAGAAAAATTGATAATATGAGAGTAAATATTTAAGAGTATAACAAGGCTAAATATTAAGAGTATAATAAAAAGATCAAAATGGATATCTCTCCACCACTCCTCCTATCACCACATCTTCATCCTCATCTATATCAGTTGTTTGTATTAATGGCATCTGAGTTCGATCACTAGGCATAACTATTCCAATCCAAAGTCAACAGCACCGTGCAAAGACAAAACATCGCACATAATGATAGGATGACTGCAATCAAAATTTGAACTAATATTGCTCCCATTGGTCCTAATTTATCCTGCAACCAAGCATTAGCTGACCATCCAGCTCCTTCTGATGGACCAAATGCACCCCTAATATGTCTCAATGCATCAATGACAGTAGTGATATTGTCTGAACTATCTGGTATTAATGTATAACAAGTATCTCCTGTTAAATTCAAAGTCATGCATAGGCCACCTTGTTTGGCCAAAATATAATCAAGAGCCATATCATGTTTCAACAGTGTCAATCTGTGACTTTTTTGAGTGTTTGACAAGAGTTCAAATCCTTTAATAGTTTCATTTGCGAAACCCTGTAAAGTATATGTAATGTTATCTATATGATCTGCCAAAAACACAACACCATACCATGGAAAAAATCCTATACCCCACTTTTCTCCCAAATTTATTCTCCAATGATAAGATTCCAAATTGTGAAATTGAGCAAGTTCTCTTTTTCTTGTATTTCCTGAAATTACATTGGATTGGTTCTTATTGGGTGCTTCACCCCTCTGAATAGTGAAAACCTCATATGACAGTTTCAAGGTTGCCATATAACAGCATCCTGTCCACCCATATGGCAGAAATATATATGCTTTGTCACCACAAACCCACCAGTTGTCTTTAAAATTTCCTATAGTTACATTTCCCGGCAAAACTTGATTCTTTACCATCAAAGTTCTATTCTGTTTGTTATATGGTATATTAAAGGTCACTTTATGCAATCCATCCGCAGTCTTAGGCTCATGCTCACCTAAGTCCATCATATATTCATCACAATCTGACAATCCCTTAAACATCCCATGTACATTTTTTGAACAAAAACAGGCTTTAGCATTCATGGGCTTTACCACTATTGCATCTGGAATAGCTGTAATGGCATTCTTATGTTGATCAAGTAAATTCACATATGGCAAATCATGTAGCCAAGTACAATTAAACCTAGGTCTAAACAAATGCACTGATCTAGCCACGAATCTCGTCATCATTTCATTGTGTGCCTTGTGCGCACAATGACAATGAATTGAATCTAATCTAATCTATTGTTTGCTGATCATTGTTGGTATAACAGCCACGATAACACATAAAATTGACATTTGGGAAGCAGCGGCACTGGTACCATTTCTAAAATTGAAGGCCATGTGCCAGGTGTTGGAATTTTCACCACACATGGACAATTCAGTTTTCTGACCGATTTTACAGAATGTGATAACTGTTGGAACCATAGGTTCCTACTAGCCCACGGATCTTTGATTTGCAATACAGAAGAATCAAAGCCAAAAGCTTTCCACTGGGCATCCCGCTTCTGAACTGCACGGTAATTGTCAAGCATCTCCTCTGGTAACCAATCATCATTAAACAACTCCTCATCCATTTCTGTAATAGTTTCTTGAGTAGTCACAAATGGTTCTGGAATATTCTTTTCCGTCATATGTTCTCTCATTACTGGAGTCTCTTTGTGATTATTCTTATTGAACTCTACTTGTAGCACAGACGCCTGAGTTATATTTACCTCGCTTTCAGGTTTCAAAATTTCTACCTTCAGTGTCTGAGTCACCTTTACCATGCTTTCAGTAGGCATTGTTGTCACTATTTTATTGGTGGAATTGGTCTTTACTTCCTCTAGAGTTGTGAATAGAGTAGTAGCTTGAGTTGTAATGTTAACACTCTTAGTTATTTCTGGAACCAAAGTTGTCATTTTCTCTTGAGTGGTGCTAATGCCTTGAGTAGTTATTGTGATAGATTGTTTTTGAGCTAAGGTTGTTATCTTCATTGTTGGGGTGAATTGTTCCTGAGCCTTTTCAATTACTGTAGAAACTCTAGCAGGGATCAAAACTTTTATCATTAATATCACTGTACGGGTTATGTGACCTCCTATCCATTTATTCCGAAATGGGATAAACTTAAACTCTGGTGTATAAAAGGTACATCATTCATTCTTTCACATATTCCTTGACTTTGCGGATGATAAACAGTACCAAGGCGCTGTTTAATCCCCAGTTTTTTCAAAATCAGTTTCACTGTCTTATCAACAAACTCCTTCCCGTTATCTGAAGCTATACGATCTGGAAATCCCCATCTGCTAATCACTTCTCTACACAGAAAATTAGCAACAGATTGAGCATCTTTTCACTTTGTTGGGCAGGCCTCAGGCCACCTTGAAAATCTGTCAACCACTACGAGCATGTATCTCTTACCTTCAACTGGTTTTATCATGTCAACAAAGTCCACGACTAGTTAACTCATTGGACCCCTCGGAGTCACATTGTGACCAGGAAGTACCGTCCCCCCCCCCCTCCGAACGTTGTTTTCCAGACAGATCGCACATCTGCCTATGACATAGTCAATCTGTTCAAGCAAACACGGTGCCCAAAAACCATATTCTTTAATGATCTTTCTCTTGACTTCTCCTCTCGCCACATGAGCTAACCCATGCGCTTCTTGAATCATCAGACCTAAAAGGTCCGGGGGAGCTACTATAAATCCCTCATGGTTTCTCCAAAGTCCCATAGAGTCTTGGGTGGCACCTCGATGAAGCCATAGCTGTTTATCAAGGTCAGGAACAGCTTCTTGCATTAAAATCACATCCCTAAGCGTGATTTTGTCTTCTAAATCTACTTGATGAGTGACCAGAAAAACTTCACCCACTTTATTAGCTCCAGTCACCGCCTTTGCGGCTTCATCAGCCGCTTTGTTACCTTGCGTGACCCTTGACATGTCCGCTTTATGTGCTGCACATTTAGCTATCGCTATTTCTTTAGGCTTCATCATGGCCTGCAACAATTTCATTATTTGTTCATGGTGTCGTATTGGCGAACCATCTGTCTTTCTAAACCCTCGTCTCTTCCATACTGCTCCAAACAAGTGGCACACATTATGTGCATAAGCGGAGTCAGTATAAATTGTTACTCGCTTACCTTCTGCAAGCAAACAGGCTTCCGTCAGTGCCACAAGTTCAGCAAGTTGTGCTGATGCTGGCTGAGGTATGACTTCAGCCTTTTCCACAACAAAATCTGATCCTTGTGCTTTTACTACTGCGTAGCCAGCAGTCAACTTATCATCCACATGATAACAGGACCCACTGGTCCAAAACTCCAGATCTGCTTCACGCAATGGGAGGGCTTGTAGATCTGACCTAAGCCTAGAGTATTTCTCAGCTTCTTGCACGCAATCATGTGGTTCACCGTCTTCTAATGTTGGCAAGCTCTCAGCTGGATTCATTGTGACGCACCTCATCAATGTGACGTCTTCTTGCTACAGCAACCTGTGATATTGTTTTAAATGTTAAACTAACCTTTACCCCTTCTCTCCTTCTTTTTGCTTGAGTGAGAGAGTTTATTTCACTTTTAAAACACCTTTCACCCACAAAGTGTTCATGCTTGAGTACATATCAGTCCTAATATATTTTGGGGTTCATAGTTGGGGCTGTATAACAATCAATTAAAGGACTTCCCTTTCTTTTCTTCTTTTTTTTTTTTTTTTAATGACAGGTAATAAAACTAACAAAAGTCCCCAGGGAAAAACGTCTCTCTTGTGAAGGCTCATGAATTTTGTCCTTCGCAAGGAGCTCATGATTTTAACAATAAGGGCAGCTCATGTATTGTGTATTCTATTATAAGTAATAACATAACATTTATAAACCTTTATTTCCAATCACTGTCCAGCAGCAATTATCAAAAAGGGTTTTAACAAAATATTCAAGCACATATACCACTCCACTTCCTTTCATAAATGCAGGAGAGACACACACATACACACAGAAAGTTCCTGCTAACTGGACAAAGGAAGGGGCCCCCACATACACACAAGATTGGGATGCTTCCTCACACTTAAACATCACTCCATTCACATAAACATATGCCTACACACCCAGTTAGTCTTCTCTCTGCACACAGAAAAGCACATAAATTCACTAGCACTGACACACACACACACTGAAATCACTTCTCTCCATACACGTGCCAAAGAAAAAATAATACAAGAACTTTACAGAATCTTATGCACACATATTCCTCCAACTATCCAACATACACACACATCTGTGGATACGTACACTGCACACACTTCTCACTTACTCACAGACTCGCACACAAACAGAGAAAGACAAAATCCCTTTAGCTCACACACAAAGGAAAAGGCACAGGGATGACACACCCTTAAACACACTCACGGGCCGGCACACACGAACATGAAGGACAAACAACGTCTCTTTTCACATAAACACATTTAGACTTACACACAAGAGCAAGGAAAGTCAGGTGGGGTCTCCCCCTCGCAAAAGGAAGAGTCCATTTCCACACATACACATCTCACTCCACATGAAACATAAACACACAGACACGTCGACTTTCTTCTCTACTACTAATTCTGCTTCTTCTCATCTGTCTATCAACATCTTAATTTATGCTACCTCTAATGAAGTGCAAAATTCAAATAGAAGGTTGTATCATACACAACTCGTCAGCAGTGTCAATGAAACCCTTTCCTATAGAACTTTTTACACTTCCAGCTTTTCCCTCAGAAAAACTGACCTAAGAAAACATTTCTATTGTTTAATCAGGATTTAGGCCTGCCTAATGCAGCTTCTTACAGAAGGCTTACCCCAATTATGCAGCTGTTTCTCTTAACACTTGCATATCTGTTACATATGCTTTTTTCCTTTACTTATCACTTCTTTTATTCTCTGTAATCTCTCTCCTGGCCACACTTCTGGATCCACTACTTAATCAAGCTTCATTTTTCATGGTATAGCAAGAAAAAACACATGACTGAGACAATCAGAAATTGGGCCCACTAATTGTCAAGCATAGTATTAATTAATGCTGTTTTACCATTACTGATAAGCTTTGCACTTCTCTTTTCACTATATTCATCTCTTCTCATAAAATTTAGAACGAGGAATTGCCCCAAAGAAAACACATACACTATAAACCGCACACACAGGTCTTTTCATTGAGGTACAGCTCAGACGAAAAACAGCTGGCTCAAATAAGGTAGTACACACTCACCCTCCCGGCCGGTTTCTGAGCACAAACCTGAACCACTGAGTCTTCAGGCACCGCTGCAGTGTAACAAATTGTTTTGATCCGTGACACCAGAATTTGCTGTGTCTTGAGTGGATGTGTTTTTGAAGAAAAAAATCCTCGCTGACAAAGTCTTAATGCATACATACAAAGTTTATTGCAAAAAACAGACAGTGTAAAACAGGTGCCTTTCCTTAGCTACCATGGAGAGGGAATTCCCAATCACCCTAACTCAGCTCAACAAAGAGATCACAAAGGTTATATAGTGTTGGCAAAACCCCCACATCCTAACTTTCCATATATGGCTATGAAACAGCTTCAACCCATAACCTATATCTGGACATATGGTCAATTCCTTATATGGAAGGCCAGAGAGCCTACAAGGGGCACTTTGTGCATTCCTGATGCCAAACCTTTATGTTAAATTCAAGTTACCCTTTTGCACAAACCAATAAAGGCCTAAAGGAAAGAGACCATATATGCATATATAGAGTTCAACATAGCAGTACAGACACCACACCTTCAAATGGCTGTAACTCCTCAATGCTTCAACATACAGTCCCACATAAAATCTCAGTTCTGTCAGCAGGGCAGAGCTCTAATCAAAGATACTAGGTATCCTCTGCTATACATTAATTTACTGATAGTACAAATTAATTATAATTATAGACATCATTATAAATCAGAGGTTGCCCTAATTTGTAAAAGAAGGAATATGTTAGGCCTTCATAAAATAAAACCCAGTCTATTTTCAGTGATTCCTTCACACACACAAAATAAATAAACTGTATATTGATCAAAAGTTAATGTAAACACTACATATTCACATAAAATAAAAAAACACAATCCTCCCAATAGTCTTTCTCTGATACACAACTTACAACCTTCTCCCAAACAATTACCCCCACCCCAACAAACAAAACTTACACAAAGCCCACCACAAAGCGTAAAGCTTTTTGTAAAACTTTAGACACTTACTGCTCAAAAAAAGCTCTGAGCCATTGTCCTCCTCATCCTGCCATAATAAATGTAATCAAGACCCCCATGAAAGCCTTATCGAGACCTATAACAACCTTCCGTGCCCCCAACACTGCTCTTGTAAATTGCAAAGCACACAAACATGTCATGTCCTGGCCGTTTGCCCAGCGTTTTGTGTTTAGTTTTATATTTCTTGAGTTTTTGTCCCCAGTATGTTTTGATTCTTGTCCCCTTTGTCCCTGTCTCCCCCTGTATTTATAGTCTTGTGTCTGTTGTGTCAGCTTGTCTGTCCTCTGACCCCCGGTGTTTCTTATGGTGTTTTATTCCTAGTGTTGTGACTAGTCTGCGTGTCTGTGTGCCAGTTCCCTGTGTTGAGTCTGCATGTACCTTGGTTAGTCACTTCCTGTTTTATTTTGACAGTCTGGTTTTCCCTGTGCTTTGTGTTTAGTTTTGCTTCCCCTGTGTTATTAGTTTCATTTGCCTCACCTGCTGTGCCCTGCTGTTTCCTCTTGCCCTGATTACCCATTGTGTATTTAAGCCCTCAGTTTCCATTTGTTCTTTGTCGTGTCGTTGATGTTGTCGTGCCAGTGTGTTCCTGTGCTCCCTGTGTTTTACCCTTCGCCTAACCTCAGAAGAATTTTGTATTCGTCCCCCAACCTTAAATAAACACCTTTTTAAGTAATGCCTCGCTGGCCGTGACAAAACACACACAATATAAGTGGCGTAACAACAGCAGTGATATTTTCTGTGTAATGGTGCATGTCATGCTCACCATTATATACATATTTACATCTAAACGGCATATAATATGAGGACGAGCTGAGAATAAAGTTTCTTACCACGAATTGCCAATCAGAGCACAGCTGTTCGTTCACGGGATTTTGCAGCAATAAAATCAGCGACGAAAACCTCTAATAAATAATAATCCACTCTCGTGAGTCATTTCTCATGAGTCACTAGTTGAATAAATATAGCCTGTTTTTGATGCATTTTGACAATCCGTTGGCACTGAATATGCAGGGAGTTTATGGATTCATGTGAAAACTCACCCCATAGCGCCATATACCCATGTGTCAAGAATTTTATTGGCTATACATCTTTGGTTTTGGATTTTGGGTCAGAGTTGACCAATCAGAATGATTGGAGAACATTTGGGGCATGTCAAGAAAACTCACATGACACTGCCTGGTTATTATTGGTACTGGAAAACCTATTTCATAACACAAGGTGTCAATCCAATTCTGAGGGTCTAGTCTGTCATATAAAAGCATTGTAAGGGTGGACTGCAGCGTTACTGTGACACTATGAGGCTTCAAATTTGGAAAGCACTACAAACGGCCCATTTGTAGTGCTTTCAGGTTAAAGAAGTGCTGGACAGACTGCAAGCTGCTGGCTCAAAAAATACCACTTCTGCGTCGATGAGTTCATCTTCCTTGGATACCACATTGGAAACAAGATCCAGACAAAGTCAAAGCAGTTCGGGAGTTTAGTTCCCCCATCTCAGTGAAAAATGTCCATTAGTTCCTCTGCCTGACGGGTTATTATCGACGCTTCATTGGGGATTATGCAGAACCTTTTCATTACCTTACAAGAAAGGTCAATGCTTTCCACTGGGACAACAACTGCCAAAGAGCCATGGACACTTTAAAAGACCATGTCACATCAGCCCCGGTCCTGTCATTCCCAGACTTCGAGCGCCCCTTTTCCATTCACACAGACGCATGTGACATTGGTCTGGATGCAGCTTTAATGCAAAAGGATGACAAGGGTCGTGAGTATGTTGTAGCCTTTGCTAGTTGCTCCCTTCACAAAATGGAACACCCCTACTGCACTTCAGAAAAGGAGTGTCTTGCTGTAATATGGGCCCCAGAACACTTTCACCCATATGTTGAATGTGTTCATATCTCGTCAACACCCTACAGGCTGGCTTCCCCACTGGTCGCTTCACCTACAGGACTTCGATTTCATGGTAGTGCACAAATTTGGCATGCGCAACAAGGTGCCAGATGCACTGTCCCGAAATCCCTTACCCCTACCTGATGTCAAGCCGTGAAAGGTGCCTTGTTAGACTATTATCACGACCACCCCACAGCAGGTCAGCTAAGCTAGGTGAAGATTACACTGAAGATAAATCAAGCTATACAGATTAACCAGCTAACAGACAGCAAAACATCACTGTGGAGCACAGTGGTGTTTTGCTGTCTGTTAGTCTCTTTGTGAAGAACAGGAAATGAAACAGGGAAACGGGAACAGGAAATGATACAATACCACATTGAGAGCCAACACCAAGTGACAGTGCCACCACTGCTAACCAACAGTGAGCTGAAAGCTGTGAACAGCTGCAGACTGAGCTGTAGATTCTCAGTGGGATCACTGAGGGCTAGTAAAGCTTTGCTGCTACAGGGAGTCATCTGCTTCACTCTTCATCCAAACATCACTTCATGGACTTTGAGCTTGTGTTGGTCCCTGTGTGGATGAGAGCTAATTCTTCATGATTCCTTCACAGAGTGGATCAGGAGAGCTCAGAGGTTCCCAGTGGTCAGTCTGTCCAGCAGCATCAAACACAGCTGGACTCCATATTTATGGTTTGTACATGTACAACAACTACTGTTGCATCTGTTCTTTCAGTCATCTCCATGCTGCACTTTGTAGACCAGTGGATTGCACTGCTCAACATTGTTACCAAAGATGTCTGCTTGACAGAGAAAATGTAAACTGTGACATTTATAATATCAGATTGCATACAGTGTACAAGATTCATTTATTTTATTTTCTAGCTGCTGGAGGACAACATCATCACTTTTGTGAAGAACGAACTGAAGAAGATCCAGAAGGTTCTGAGTCCAGATTACCAAGAATGCTTAGAGAGTCATGGGGAGGGTGACACGGCCTTGGAGGGTGAGGATAAAGAGCAGAAGAGAAGCAGAGAGGCTTTTGTGAAGATCACACTGCACTTCCTGAGGAGAATGAAGCAGGAGGAGCTGGCTGACCATCTGCAGCGCAGTAAGAGGATTTCTCTGAAGATTTAAGCTGCTGTAAAAATAAAATATTTACTAATGTCTCAAGAGATGGACCAACATGTTGGCCTACTTAATATATAATAATTCATTTTAATAGCTTATTATTGCATTTTCAGAATACATTGCTCCACTCTGTCGACAAGAACTTAAATCTAATCTGAAGAAGAAGTTCCAGTGTGTGTTTGAGGGGATCGCTAAAGCAGGAAACCCAACCCTTCTGAATCAGATCTACACAGAGCTCTACATCACAGAGGGAGGGACTGCAGAGGTCAATGATGAACATGAGGTCAGACAGATTGAAACAGCATCCAGGAACCCAGACAGACCAGAAACAACAATCAGACAAGAAGACATCTTTAAAGGCTCACCTGGAAGAGATGAACCAATCAGAACAGTGCTGACAAAGGGAGTGGCTGGCATTGGGAAAACAGTCTTAACACAGAAGTTCACTCTGGACTGGGCTGAAGACAAAGCCAACCAGGACATCCAGTTCATGTTTCCATTTGCTTTCAGAGAGCTGAATGTGCTGAAAGAGAAAAAGTTCAGCTTGGTGGAACTTGTTCATCACTTCTTTACTGAAACCAAAGAAGCAGGAATCTGCAGCTTTGAAGACTTCCAGGTTGTGTTCATCTTTGATGGTCTGGATGAGTGTCGACTTCCTCTGGACTTCCACAACACTGAGATCCTGACTGATGTTACAGAGTCCACCTCAGTGGATGTGCTGCTGACAAACCTCATCAGGGGGAACCTGCTTCCCGCTGCTCGCCTCTGGATAACCACACGACCTGCAGCAGCCAATCAGATCCCTGCTCAGTGTGTTGGCATGGTGACAGAGGTCAGAGGGTTCACTGACCCACAGAAGGAGGAGTACTTCAGGAAGAGATTCAGAGATGAGGAGCAGGCCGGCAGGATCATCTCCCACATCAAGACATCACGAAGCCTCCACATCATGTGCCACATCCCAGTCTTCTGCTGGATCACTGCTACAGTTCTGGTGGATGTGCTGAAAACCAGAAAGAGAGGAGAGCTGCCCAAGAGCCTGACTGAGATGTACATCCACTTCATGGTGGTTCAGGCCAAAGTGAAGAAGGTCAAATATGATAAAGGAAGTGAGACAGATCCACACTGGAGTCCTGAGAGCAGGAAGATGATTAAATCTCTGGGAAAACTGGCTTTTGATCAGCTGCAGAAAGGAAACCTGATCTTCTATGAATCCGACCTGACAGCTTGTGGCATCAATATTAGAGCAGCCTCAGTGTACTCAGGAGTGTTCACACAGATCTTTAAAGAGGAGAGAGGGCTGTACCAGGACAAGGTGTTCTGCTTCATCCATCTGAGTGTTCAGGAGTTTCTGGCTGCTCTTCATGTCCATCTGATCTTCATCAACTCTGGAGTCAATCTGCTGGAAGAACAACAAGCAACTTCTTTCAGGAAAACATCTGCACGATCACACTTCTACCAGAGTGCTGTGAACAAGGCCTTACAGAGTCCAAATGGACACCTGGACTTGTTCCTCCGCTTCCTCCTGGGTCTTTCACTGCAGACCAATCAGACTCTCCTACGAGGTCTTCTGACACAGACCGGAAGTAGCTCACAGACCAATCAGGAAACAGTTGAATACATCAAGAAGAAGCTCAATGAGAATCTGTCTGCAGAGAAAAGCATCAACCTGTTCCACTGTCTGAATGAACTGAATGATCGTTCTCTAGTGAAGGAGATCCAACAGTCCCTGAGATCAGGAAGTCTCTCCACAGATAAACTGTCTCCTGCTCAGTGGTCAGCTCTGGTCTTCATCTTACTGTCATCAGAAGAAGATCTGGATGTATTTGACCTGAAGAAATACTCTGCTTCAGAGGAGGCTCTGCTGAGGCTGCTGCCAGTGGTCAAAGCCTCCAACAAAGCTCTGTAAGTTATCAGACAAATTTTATCACTTAAATACACTTTACAGGAAATCGCTTACTATTATATTTTCTTCTTATGATTCATACAAAACAATTCTCAAATGACGTGAAAACAAATATTGTTCAACATCATGGTTTAGGGGAAGGATCCAAAAAGCTATCTCAGCTGTCAGTTTCCACTGTGAGGAACATAGTGAGGAAATGGAAGACCACAGGCACAGTTCTACAGGGTCGGCCATTTATATGGATACACCTTAATAAAATGGGAATGTTTGGTGATAGTAACTTCCTACTTGTGGCACATTAGTATATGGGAGGGGGAGAAATTTTTAAAGATGGGTGGTGACCATGGCGGCCATGTTGAAGTCGGCCATTGTGGATCCAACTGTTGTTTTTTCAATGGGAAGAGGGTCATGCGACACATGAAACTTATTGGGAATTTCACAAGAAAAACAATGATGTGCTTGGTTTCAACGTAACTTTATTCTTTCATGAGTTATTTACAAGTTTCTCTTTGTTTATAGCCATTGACATGTCGCAGACGTTAACACAGATAGAAATTGTGTTGATGTCTGGTGAACGCAGTAACCGGGTCATTGCAGCATATTTCAATGAAAAACACCCTACGAGACCACCCATCTCCCATGCTACATTTAGCAAATTGCTTGTTTCGTGAAACTGGTTCAGTGTTGGATTTGCCAAAATGTGGACGCATGAAAACTGTCACTTATGAAGAAACATCAGTGGCTGTCCTAGCTTCATTCAGCAAGAGCCTACAGCGTAGCACTCACCGCATGTCACTGGAGAGGGGCATCAGTCGAACATCCCTTCGGCGGATATTAGCTTCTCACAAATGGCACCCTTACAAACTCCAGCTGCTGCAACATCTCAATGAGGATGACCCAGACTGGCGCACTAAATTTGCAGAATGGGCAAAACAAAAATTGGAACAGGACCCTCAGTTTACACAGAAGATTTTGTTCAGTGATGGGTCAAACTTTTATGTGAATGGTGAAGTTAACAAACAAAACCACCGCTATTGGTCTGACACTAACCCACATTGGATAGATCCCTCCAAGACTGTTAGAACAAAAAAATTGATGGTATGGTGTGGTATATGGGGTACAAAGATAGTGGGGCCATTCTTCATCAATGGAAACCTCAAGGCCACTGGATATGCAAAATTGTTACATGATGATGTGTTTCCCTCTTTATGCACTGAAGCTGGCACGTTCCCTGAGTTTTTCCAGCAAGATGGTGCACCATCACATTATGGGTGTCAGGTCCGAGCATTCCTAGATGAACAGTTTCCTGGAAAGTTGATTGGTCGTCGTGGGCCAGTTGAATGGCCCCCAAGGTCTCCCGATCTGACCCCCTTAGACTTTTATCTTTGGGGTCATCTAAAGGCAATTGTCTATGCTGTGAAGATACGAGATGTGCAGCACCTGAAACTATGGATACTAGAAGCCTGTGCTAGCATTTCTCCTGTGGTGTTGCTATCAGTGTGTGAAGAGTGGGAGAAGAGGGTTGCATTGACAATCCAACACAATGGGCAGCACTTTGAACACATTTTATAAGTGTCAGAAACTTTTAAAATACTCATGAAATAATAAAGTTACGTTAAAACCAAGCACACCATTGTTTTTCTTGTGAAATTCCCAATAAGTGTAATGTGTCACATGACCCTCTTCCCATTGAAAAAACAAAAGTTGGATCAACAATGGCTGACTTCAAGATGGCCGCCATGGTCACCACTCATCTTGAAAAGTTTCCCCCCTCCCATATACTAATGTGCCACAAACAGGAAGTTAATATCACCAACCATTCCCATTTTATTAAGGTGTATCCATATGTAGTTAAGGCCCGAAGTAAATCTCAGATAGGCAGAGGTGAAGGACGGTGAGAACAGTCATAGTCAACCCACATGCCAGCTCCAAAGACCTACAACATCATCTTGCTGCAGATGGTGCCACTGTGCACCGTTCAACTATTCAGTGCACTTTGTACAAGGAGAGGCTGTATGGGAGAGTAATGCAGAAGAAGCCTTTTCTGTGCACACGTTGCTTGAGGTATGCTAAAGCACATTTGGACAAACCCAGCATCCAACCTGACGGCGAAACAACTTGTGGCTCAGTGTTCCAACATACAAAGGAACCAACTGCTGTCGCAACTAGAGATTTGTGAGGTACAGCACAAATGCTACAGCAAGTGGGAGCCAGGACGACAGGTCAAGGCCCTGATAAGATTCACACCTACTGGCTAAAGAAGCTAACTGTACTCTATTGCTACTTTTCCTCCGCCGAGGTGCTGGTTTTAATGAACCAGTGAAACACCTAGGAACGGGCCTGCATTTCCACCGTGCTTTATGAACTGCTCCTTTACGTATGAGTGTGGGAGAATGTAAATGTGGGAGAACACGCTCCCCTTTTTTGTGCTGCAAACACATTTTACGGTCCAAACCAAACTACTGCAGCATCTGTGTGCAGCACAGAGGTAAACACACACAGTGATTAGAGCAAGAACGCAAAGGAGGCACTTTGCATCCTTTTAGAGTTAAACCCGTTATTTGGCCGAGTATGAGTGTGTTTGTTGTTGAAAAACTGCTGAATGGTTCAAATGCTGGCACCAGCACCAGAACCCTGTCGGTGGAAAAGAGGCCCATGAGCACCTGGCAGCACAAATGAACCAGCTGCTAGAGGCTGAGACACACCCAGAATGGCTGACTGAAGGCCATATGGTCCTGCTCCCCAAAGACCCCCAGAAGGGACCAGTTCCATCCAACTACCAGCCAAAAACCTGCCTCAGTACAACATGGAAACTCCTGTCAGTCATCATAGCAGCTAAGATGAGTAGGCATGTGGCACAATACATGAGCGAGGGCCAGAAAGGGATAGGTGTTGAGACCAGGGGAGCAAAACACCAGCTACTAGTAGATAGAGCAGTCACTCGAGACTGTAAGACCCGACTGACCAACCTGTGCACCGCTTGGATTGACTACAAGAAAGCCTATGACTCGATGCCGCACACATGGATCCTGGAATGCCTAGAACTGTATAAGATCAACAGGACCCTAAGAGCCTTCATCAAGAACTCAATGGGGATGTGGAGAACAACACTAGAGGCCAACTTCAAGCCCATCGCACAAGTCAACATCAAGTGCTTGATTTACCAAGGAGGTGCTCTATCCCCACTGCTGTTCTGCATAGGCCTGGATCCCCTCAGCCAAATCATCAAAGAGACTGGCTACAGATACCAACTACGGAATGGAGCAAACATCAGCCACCTCCTCTACATGGATGACATCAAGCTGTATGCTAAGAGTGAACACGATATTGATTCACTGATCCATACCACCAGGATCTACAGCAATTCAAGATTCAAGAAGACTTTATTGTCATTATATGTAATCATATAACGAAATTTGCGTTCCAGCACACCCATCCAAGAGAAATACAAACACAGAAACAAACAGGGGGGACAGGTGTCTGAGGTCGTGCAGCCGTTTTGCCGGCGCTACCTTTAGCAGGAAAACAGAAAGAGATACACTGGGATAGGTAGGTTAAAAAAAAAAAAATTCATCTCGTATTGTGTTCATTATGAACACCTTACGAGGTTCTAAAAAAAACACCTCAGCAAAGCAGCAGCACATTTAAAGCCTGGAGAGCACTAGGGTGGGTAGGGGAGGGGCTGCCAGCGGAGACGAGCAGGATACTGTGATGGACACACAGCTTCCAGACCAGCAGTTCATGATAATGTTCATGATAAGATGGTACAGTCAGCCTTGGTTGCCAGCATACCAGTTCATACAGGTCACAACACGGGGCGGGGGTGAAGAGCATCTGTTTACAAACATCTCCAAGAGGCGATTTAGATAGACAGCATCCAAGGCTGTCTGGGAGCCAAATTCCAAATACTGCAATTGTTTTGGTTCAGGCCGTCATAACTATTTGCTGACAGACCTTACAGTTTTCTGGTTACCTCTCAGAAGTCCAATAATCCGAATTTGGTTCTACTCTGCCACACAGAACAGAGACTCCAACACTCCTCCAGATGTAATCCATTTCGATTCAGCTCTACTGAGTCTGATTGAGTTCGTACTGTTTCTGCATCCCTTATACGCAGCCTTACTAGGGCCTGAACAGCTTCCCGGAAACCAGGTATCCCCAGGTCCAATTCGGGGGAAAAAAAAAATCCTGGTATCACTATATATGCCACGTCCACACAGTGCAGCCAGGAACATTATATTCCATCCCCACAGGAATCCATAACATAGCCAGCCGGGTGTGTAGTCGGACCAGAGGAAAGAGGGTTCCCCTTCTCCCAATCTCCTCGTGATGAGAATTTGGCCATCAGTAGTGTTGAGAGACCAGCTGACCAGATCCATAATTTAATTTCCAGTTCAGGGATGTGTGAAGAGACGCTGTAAGCAGCGAAGCAGCAAAAAGCAGGGGTAGATAGGGAAGGCTGGGGAGAAGAGAAAAATGTGTCCGTCTCCACCGAGAGCAGGAAGAAAAAAAAAAAAAATCTTGAATCTTCTTGAAGCTTCTTGAATCTTAAAAAGCTCAGTCAAATAATAAGAATTAAATATTCAAATCACCTGAACTTTATCTTAACCAAACTAATCTACTCTGTGCTTATGCTGGTTTCTGATACTGGGGTTAAGATGACTGAGAGAAAGGAGAAGGGGTCCTGTACCTGGATGTACAGCTTTGTGAACCTTGGGCCCAGTCTGAGGTCCTGAGCACTCTGGAAAAGATTTTCTTCCAGGATATCTCTGTACTTGGCTGCATTCAACTTTCCTTCAATTGCAACCAATGGTCCTGTCCCTGCAGCTGAAAAACACCCCATAGCATGATGCTGCCACCACCATGTTTCACTGTTGGGATTGTATTGGGCAGGTGATGAGCAGCGTCTGATGTTCTCCACACGTACTGCTTAGAATTAACACCAAAAAGTTCAATCTTTATCTCATCAGACCAGAGAATCTTATTTCTCATAGTCTAGGAGTCCTTCATGTGTTTTTTGGCAAACTCTATGCGAGCTTTCATATGTCTGCACTGAGGAGAGGCTTCTGTCGGGCCACTCTGCCATAAAGCCTCGACTGGTGGAGGGCTGCAGTAATAGTTGACTTTCTGGAACTTTCTCCCACCTCCCTACTGCATCTCTGGAGCTCAGCCACAGTGATCTTTGGGTTCTTCTTTACCTCTCTCACCAAGGCTCTTCACCCACGATTGCTCAGTTTGGCTGGACGGCCAGGTCTAGGAAGAGTTCTGGTCATCCCAAACTTCTTCCATTTAAGGATTATGGAGGCCACTGTGCTCTTAGGAATCTTGAGTGCTGCAGAAATTCTTTTGTAGCCTTGGTCAGATCTGTGCTTTGCCACAATTCTGTCTCTGAGCTCCTTGGGCAGTTCCTTCAACCTCATGATTTTCATTTGCTCTGACATGCACTGTGAGCTGTGAGGTCTTATATAGACAGGTGTGTGCCTTTCCTAATCAAGTCCAATTGGTTTAATAAAACACAGCTGAGGCGGATCAGAAGAAATGGACAGCAAGAGAGTTAAATATGAGTATCACAGCAAAGGGTCTAAATACTTGTGACCATGTGATTGTCATGATCCTGGGCCAGTGGCCCAATGCGCCTTGTTTGAATTATGTTTTCAGTTCTGAGTTAGGATTTTAAGTTACTGTGATTTGTTATAGTGTATCTGTTTTGTTCTCATGTCTTAGTCCTTTGTATCTTGTTGTGTGTAGTTTTGTTATGTTCTTCAGCTTGTGTTTCTTATAGTTCAGTTTCTCAGTTGGGTGATCTATTTATTTATGTATTCAGGTTTCTCCATGTATCTTGTCTGTTTTGTTCCCATATCTTGGCCCTTCTGTTTTTAGTTTCCCTTCCCATTGTTTCCTTGTGTAATGTTTGATTCCCTCTGTCAGGTTTTCTGTTAGGTTTGCATGTGTGTTAGGTTGGGTCATTTCCTGTTTTATTTTGGTAATCTTGAGTTCCTTGTGTTTTGTATCTAGGTTTACTTCCCCTTCAGTTGTCAGTGTATTATGTTCAGCTGTGCTCTCACCTGTTGCCCATTCCCTCGTTATCCCTTTGTGTATATATTGTCTGTGTTTCCACTCATTCGTTGTCACGTCCTCGTCTCTGCTTGGTCAGTGTTGTCTTCACTGCCCTGCTGTGTGCTTAATGTCTCATGCCATGTTCTTATGTCCATAGTTATACTTATGCTTATGGTTATGTTTAGGTTCAGGTTCAAGTTTAGTTATGTGTACTGATGGCACCTGTCCAGACTTTGTTAATTAAAATCCAAGCTAAATTATAAGCTCTTGCCTCTGAGTCCTGCTTTGGGGTCCTCTGCCTTGCCTGCACCAGCAGAACGTGACAGTGATATTTCAGTTTTTTCATACTTTAATCACTAACATGAGCTACCTGGATATTCTTTTCCTCTCTGAAAGGCCTCTGTCTCTGCTGAGGGTCTGGATCTGTCTTGAGAGATTTCCCTGTTTTCTCTGCTTCTTTTTTTCTTTTTAAATGTTTGTATTAATTTGTGGTGTTGCCACAGTAAACAATATCCTTCATACATACATTGCAGTTTTCAGTCTTTTCATTTACAGCTGTAAAATATCTCCACAGAATGCTACTTTTCACTTACTGCAGCCTACATGTGTATGCTCAGTGCTGCTGAGTCATGTGATGGCACAGCAACAAATCACAGAATAGCATGAGATGAGGGGGAGGAGCAAAGTGTGCGAGGAATGGTGTTTGCATATATGTTAAATTTTTGATGAAACAGGAGCAATGCAGTATTAAATGTAGTATTGATCTGTTACCAATACATCAACTATCAATTTAGGATTGACCTGCCAACTAGTAGAACTCCAATTAAAATTTAAAATGTAAATCAATGTTGCTTAAGAAGAGTAATCTTTTACTAATTGTTTTCTTATTATTGTCTTTTCAGACTGAGTCTCTGTGACCTCTCAGAGAGAAGCTGTGAAACTCTGTCCTCAGTTCTCAGCTCCCAGTCCTCTAGTCTGAGAGAGCTGGACCTGAGTAACAACGAGGTGAAGGACTCAGGAGTGAAAGCTTTGTGTTCTGGACTGGAGAATCCACATTGTAAACTGGAAACACTCAGGTCAGCAGTCTTCAAATGTTCAACGGATGACTAAAATCTGGTTTCCATTAGTGTCTAACTGATGCAGGACTGTGTCTGCTGTGATTTGTCAAATTATCTAAACTGTTACAGTTTTTTTTCTGCTCAAAGAATTTTCTTTGGCAGTTTTTCTTTTCCTTATCTTCATGTTTTTTGTTATTTTTTTATTTTCTTGAATTTTTTTAAAACTTTGCTGCTGACCCTTGAACCTGGATTGAAATGCTTTCAGCGTTTTCATAAACTGTTGGGCTAATGGATCTGAGCAAAAAGCAAAAGTACTACAAAGTAAATAGTTGGATGTTGGTCATCATGGTGAAATCCTGTTTTCTGCACAGTTTGTTCTTCTTCCTCTCTGTGTCTGATTCTTAATGAAGTCTTTCCTCATGTGCACCTTTAAATGATGTCAGCCTCACCAGCAGCACAGTTCAGTGGAGGATGATGTTTAGCTGCCACTTTGGTTCTGCAAAGATTTGATGGGTTGTGATCAAATTAGTTTCAGATGTTCATGTTGTCCTCACAATGAAATATAAGAACTTAAACAATCAGCAGACTTTTAATTTAGTGCCATCATCTGCTCAGACTTCTAGTTTGACCAAAACTTTCATTCAAACCAAAAAGCAGCAAAACTAATGACACTCCCATCAGCCTCAGTCCTACTTTATGTAGATTTGATCATCATTTTGACTTCACTGATTTTATCACTTGTAGACTTTAACATTTAGACTGACTTGGTTATTTTGAACTCCTGTTTCAGTCATTTAATTTTAAACTGATTTGTTGCTGCAGTTTGTTGTCTGCATGCAGCTGCTCTGCTGTTCTCTAAGAGTATCTGTCATGTCTGCAGGCTGTCAGGCTGCCTGATCACAGAAGAAGGTTGTAAGTCTCTGGTCTCAGCTTTGAGCTCCAACCCCTCCCATCTGAGAGAGCTGGATCTGAGCTACAACCATCCAGGAGAGGCAGGAGTGAAGCTGCTGGAGCAGCTGAGACTGGAAACTCTCAGGTATGGAGAGGCCTGTTGCAGCCACAGACAGTGTCTGGGTCAGGGTTCGCCACTATAAAGGTAGGAAGGGGGAACCCAAAATGCAGAACTCCAGGAAGGGTGCAATTTACTCACACATTTTATTTACAGAATATTACAAAAACAAACATGAGCTCTCCCCGGAATAACACATGATGGGGAGAGATGTGAAAACAGACTTGACTTGACTTACAGGCAGGAGAGACAGCGGGGTACAACCAGTGACGCGACAACGAACTAACTGAAACACAGACGATATGTACACACTAGGAAATGGGTAAATGAGACACAGATGGGAAGGACACACAGGAAGCAAAACTAAACCTAAAGTATAAGGACCAGAGACCTACCAAAATAAAACAGGAAGCAACCTAACACTGAAGACACAGACTAGACACCTAGGGATAACACATTACCATACAAGAACACAGGGAGACAGAAACACAGACCCCCCCACAAGGGCTGGCTCTTGACGGCCACAAGAAGAAAAACAAAAACAGTCCAGGGAGGGAGGAGGGGGACCAGGAAGGAGGGCCATAGACCAAAAAACAAAACAAAACCAGGCACCTCAAGCTAGGGCAGGCGGAAGGGGGCCAGAATGGAGTGCATGAGGCAAAGAAAACAAAAAAGGGCCACACAGTCCAAACAAAAACAAGAAACACAAGGTGGCAGCAACAGGCTGGAAAAACAGTCCAAATGCAAAAACACCAGGGAATGTCGCATAGTTCAGGGGGTCTGCCGGGAAACCCACAACAGAAAGCAGACAGTTCATGGAGCCTACCGCAGTGGCAGCAGCGGCGACCTGACGAGGCAGGAGGCCAATCACGCTCCCAGCGGCGGTGGCGAAGAAACTCACGGGGCCGGCCGCGTGGCATGCAGTGGAGATGGATGACCTCGGGTGGGCGGCCATGTGGCATGCGGCGGAGGCTCTCCAGAGCCTTAGCTGGCCTAGACTCTCCAGAGCCCTGGATGGTGGAAGATTCAGAACATTGAAAGACTCTTAACACTTGGAAGACTCAGGCTGAGCAGGACCCAGTGGCTGAGCACAACACTCTGGCTCTGGTTCAGGACCCCCTGACGGCTTGGTCTGAGAGGGCCAAGGCTGCTGCGAAGCTGCAGCCAGTGTGGATGGAGACTCTGGCCATGATGCAGGGTGCACAGCAGTCTCCTCAGATGGCTTGGGCAGCTCTGGGGATTGTTTTGGTGTGTTTGGTGGTGAGGATGAGGGTGACTGGGGCTCTAACTAAGACTCTGACATGAGTGGCTGCGGGGAAGCTAGGGGAGCTGACTGGGGCTGGGGCTGGGGCTGCTTGGAGGCTGCAGCAGCTGACTGTGACTCTGACTGGGGAGCTGACTGCTGAAAGAGAGCTGACTCCAACTGGAGGGCAGCTGGAGCTGGAGGTGACTGAGACTCCAAGTAGGCTGGAGCCACAGCTGACTGAGACTGGACGGAGGCTGGAGCTGACTGAAACGGGGGGAGAGCTGGTGAAGCTGCTGCAACTGCAGGTGACGGGGACACTGTGAAGCATGGCCATGGATTGGGGCCTGCTGCTGCAAGCAGCGTGGAACGAGGCAGAGGCGTGGGGACTGAAGGCTTTGGCAACTGGCAAGTGGCTGCGGTTGGTGGCTGTGATGGCTGACAAGGGGGCCCTGAAGCTGGTGGCTGTGACTGGGGCGCTGCTGCAGCTAGTAAAGTCCATCGTTGTTTGGAAGCTGCTGCAGCTGAAGGAGACTGAGGTGGAACTGTTGGAGCTGACTGGTGCTGAAGGAAAGCTGCTGGAACAGGCACTGAAGTCTCTGACAGAAGAGGAGATTGAAGAGAAGCTGAAGACACCGAAGACTGGAGTGAAGGCTCGGACCTGGCTGCCCTTACCCGTGGAACAGGAACGGTTGCAGGGAGCATCACAGGAACAAAGCCAACAGTCTTCAAAGTGTTCACAGTCTCTAAAATCCCAGTCCTTTCAGTGGCTGATTCATTAGTATCCATTTCAGGGGTGTTAGAGTGTCTCTCGGGAGCATAGGTCACAGGGAAAAAGTGTCTGCAGTCTCTTCTGTGGCTGATGTATAAGACACAGTCATTTTATGGGTCTCAGAAGGGAAAGTGAGTGCAGCCCAACAAGTTATTTGCTCAACATAGCTCTTCGTTAATGTGGGCAGTAAGTCCGTAAGCCAGGGGTATTCAGACATTAGTTCATGAAGTATGCGTGCTATGGCCTTCCCCTGCTTGTCACAGGGTTGCCAAAATCACTGAATGCATAACTCCACACAGTTGTTGGTGTGGTACCTCATGGTGATTACAAGTACTATGGTCCTACCCATAGTACTACTATGGTTTATTCATAGCACTTCATGGTAGCTGTGGTATTACCATGGTTGTTTAACCATAGTAAAACCATGGTTAATTTTCACAAGGGGATAAATACCATACCTAACCAGTTAGCGACAGCTAAGTACGTTTGGAGCTGGTTACAAACTAAACTGCTCATTGTAACTGCTCATTGAAACATACCTTTGTCTTTCTCTTCCTCCAATATTCTCCTTTCCCTCCTCTCTGCCTCACAGGGACAGCTCCTTTTTGTCACATTTCTGTTTCGTAGCTTCATCCACAAATGACCGAAACCGACAGACCATCACTTCACCTGGAGCACTGCTGATGCGCATGCCTGCCCAAATTTTCTTTAATGACACTGGCATGTTAAAAAAGGACAAAGTTTCATCACAAATGTGGGTGAGCTTGGGGGCCCCCTGGTGGTCAGGGGGCCCTATGCAGCCGCCTATGTCACCTATGCATCGGCCGGCTCTGACGGCGGCCATGCAGCCAACCAGCACTTCAGTCACATGCTGTCAAAAGTGGTCCCAGGGAGAGACCCCCAGGGATCCAGAGACAGAGGCAGTTATAAACATGATTTCACTGCATTATTGTCATTAATATTATTGCTGCATAAATAAATGAGCATCAGTGAGCCTTTCTATTGATTTCCAGTGGCTTATGTTCCTGTTAGGAGAATCTGAAATATTGAGCATCAAAGTCAGTGAGAAAAATCAAAGTGAAGCAGACGAGTATGAGAATCAGAGTGAGTGAAACAGAGCAGGAGAATCCAAAAACAGAAACTCATGAAAAGTGAAGTGACAGATGCTTCCTTTGTAGTTCACTGCTGCTGCCTTTGTTTGTGCACTGCAATAATGATCTGATCATTGATCCACTCTGATCATTAATATTCAGACCAAGTAGCAGCACATCAAGGACAGGAAAACAAAAAGTCAGCAGGTCCCTCTGTGATCATTTCCATGCAGAAAAATACAACAAACCTGTTACATCTTTTTCCAGAGCTGTTAATTAACAGCTCACAGAGTCACTGATGTTCTCCATTTAGAACAAACACAAAGAGGACACAATCTGACAATCAGTGTCTAACAGTGTGTGTCTGAGAGCGATGTAATGTCCATGTGTGCATGCTGACAGAGACTGTGCTGCTCTGACCCCCCTCCTCCTTTCAGGGTGGAGCCTGCTGGAGTCCGATGGCTGATCCCAGGTCTGAGGAAGTGTAAGTGTGTTTTTAATGTGATTGATGAAAACAAAGCAGCACACATTCAACCATCTTCAAACTGTCACATCACTCATTCACATCTCTGATGTCAGGAGTCATCATCAAAGTGTCAATCAATGAACAGATGATGGATCAATAACTGCAGCTGGATTGTGTTTGTTCTCTCCATCAGATTCCTGTCAACTCACAATTGACACAAACACAATAAACAGGAACCTCACACTGTTTGACAACAACAGGAAGGTGACACATTTGATTCTGTTTCCTGAGTCATATCCTGATCATCCAGACAGATTTGATGATTGTCCACAGCTGCTGTGTAGAGATGGTCTGACTGGTAGCTGTTACTGGGAGGTCGAGTGGATTGGAAGGGTTCAAATATCAGTGAGTTACAGAAGAATCAGCAGGAAAGGAAACAGAGATGACTGTGTGTTTGGAAGGAATGATCAGTCCTGGAGTCTGAACTACTCTGATGTTGATGGTTACTCTGTCTGTCACAACAACAGAAGAACATTCATCTCCTCCTCCTTCTTCTCCCACCTCTACTCCACCTCAGTCGTCTTCAAGAGAGTAGCAGTGTATGTGGACTGTCCTGCTGGCACTCTGTCCTTCTACAGAGTCTCTTCTGACACTCTGATCCACCTCCACACCTTCAACACCACATTCACTGAACCTCTTTATCCTGGATTTGGCTTCTGGTTTGGTCAGTCTGGTTCCTCAGTGTCTCTGTGCTGAGTTGAGTGTAAAGAGTGTCCTCCTGTCAGAGAAACTCTGACTGTTGAACAGATAGTTCAGTCTGTACATGTCTGTCTCTTTCACTCACAAACACGTTTTCAGATTGATGGATTCAATCAGTTGATGTTTGAAACTGTTCTCAATGATTCCTTGTAAACTTCTTCCTCTTCAGTCCTTTAAAGATAGAAGCTGCCATTATTCCAGGATCCACATGTTGTTTTTCTGTCTTTTTCCACTCAAAGCTTCACAGTGAATATCAGGATGTTGTGTTTCTCTGAAGCTCAGTTCAGCTCAGATGATTCAGTTCATATCAGCTGCAGTTCGTTTGCTGCAGATGAGACAAACTGTGATATCAGAGAGGAATCACTGAGCTGCACTGACCCAAAACATCAATTTACAAACTGCTCAGAGACGTTCACACATTATTGTCCAATGAACACAAGTTTGGTGAGCAGCCAGAGTTCATCCTGACATTTATTTTACTGCTGTTAGAATGATGAAATCACAACTAGACTTTAACTTGTCTGTGGTGGCATTTGGACAATTAAATGATCCTTTAGAAACTAGAGAGAAATTTCATTATTTGACAACATTGTTTTTTTAATATATTTTGTGAAATTTACTTCCTGTATCACCAGCTGATGTAAATTCCTGACTATGGAGCATATGTTACACTGTTGTAACTTCATTGCATGACCTTATTGTGTTGTGTTAGTCAGATCTGGCGCAGCAGGTTTTAAATGTTTTGCTTCAGCAGAGAATCTGTACAGTACTAAAGTCAAAGTGTGTAACTTGGATCAGCAATATTTGCTGAATGTGACAGTTTCAGTGATGTAGCAGGAACATCATTTCCTGTTCCTGGACTTCAGTTTTCTAGTTTGATTGTGAGTCTGTTCAGTGTCAGAATAATAAAGTGATTGTGATTAAACCGTACATCAGTGAGACTCTCCTGTTTGATCAGCAGAGAAAATCCCTCTATGTGTTCAAAATGTGCTGAACATTGACTGAAGCTCTAATAGAGACGGAGAGAGATCCTGTATCTGCTCCTTTGTGGGAGGAACAGGACGAGCACTGCCTGATATAGAAAAGGACCTCCAGCAGTCACTGGTGTGAACGTCTCTGAGCAAACAATCAGAAACAGTTTCCATGAGGGTGGCCTGAGGGCCGAATGTCATCGAGTGGGCCCTGTGCTCACTGCCCGGCACCGTGAAGCCAGCTGCTGTTTTCCATAGAATTGGCAGGTCCACCACTGGTGCCCTGTGCTTCTTCCAGATGAGAGCAGGTTCACTCTGAGCACATGTGACAGACATGAAAGGGTCTGGAGAAGCCGTGGACAACATTGTTGCTGTAACATCATTCAGCATGGCCGCTTTGGTGATGGCTCAGTGATGGTCTGGGGAGGTATATCCACGGAGGGACGCACAAACCTCCACAGGCTCAGCAACAACACCCTGACTGTCATCAGATATTGGGATGCAAACCTTTAGACCCAGTGTCAGACCCCACGCTGGTGCAGTGGGTCCTGGGTTTTTCCTGCTGTATGATTATACCCGGCCTCATGTGGTGAGATGATGCAGGGAGTTCCTGGAGGATAAAGTCACTGATACCATTGACTGGCCCCCATGCTTGCCTGGCCTAAAGCCAACAGAACACCTCTGGGACATTATGTTTAGGTCCATCTAACGCCGCCAAGCTGCACCTCAGACTGTCCAGGAGCTCGGTGATGCCCTGGTCTAAAACTGGGAGGAGACCCCCCAGGACATCATCTGTGGTCTTATTAGGAGCATGCCCCAACATTGTCAGGCATGCGTGCAAGCACATGGGGACCACACAAACTACTGAGTATGATTTCAGTTGCTCCAATCAAATGTCATCAAAATAGACCAGCCTGCTGCATCATTTTTCTCTGTGATTTTTGGGTGTCTTTTTAAACTCCGCCCCCTGTGGGCTCGTACCTCGGGACTTCCAGGTCATACTCGGCACAGATGTTCCTGTACTATGTCGGCTCCTTGGTCACAGCGTTCCATGTTTGCTCTGCCTGCTAGCATCTCATCATGTGAGGTTTAAATCCCTCCACCTCCACTACAAATACAGACTCAGAGTGAATGGAGCTTTCCCTGCTGCTGTCACTCACACTGATCACTGAACAGTGAGGAGTTCAATCTGAACATCAATGCTTTCTGTTTGTGTGGAGACACAGAGTGACCGATCTGAGCTCATTCATGAGATCACATCTGCTGTGCCTCCCTCAGTCACAAAGTGAAGGTCCATATTCACATATTCACACAGTACCGACTTATGAAGGAATATTTACAACAGTGGAAACCAAATGTGCTCAAATTAAACTATTACAAATCATTCCATTTTTGCCCACTTGTGAGCTCAGAGAGGGTTCATTTCTGCAAAGTTCTTGTTTTTATGACTCACAAAATCTATTTGTGCGATCTGTCTTGTTGTTTGCAACAATAAATATGATATTTTGACATTAACATCAGAAAGTTTACGAAGTATCCAGAGTTATTTTTCTGTGTTCAGTTTTTAACAAGACCAAACGTTCTTCTAGCTCTGCTATTTGCTCGCTGACCACAAAGACAGGTTTTCCCTACAGGCGTGTCTGCTGGAGACAGACAGGTGAGGTCGAAAGCATCGAGCCTCTTTTGGCCCTTGAAAAGCAAACATACGCCAGAGGGGACGGCTCCAAATACCCTGGCATAGTCTCCAGGAGTTACAGGGATATTACATTTTCTGACAAATTCTTCATAGCTGAGCAAAAGTCCTTCACTATTGAATAACTGCTCAACCCATATGATGATGTTCTGAAACCAATATTCCACAAACAGAGCTTTCCATTTGTAGAAGATGTCTTTGTTACTCCAAATCAGAAAGTTGTGGGTTAGCGCTGCTCCTTCGGGTGTTGCTGTTGCGTTGAGACGTAAACAGGAAGTGACACACGGGCTGTGCACACTTAAGAGCAAATGACTAAAACTGTAAACTTAATTATCCATAAGAGTTGGTTACTTGTTGGGATAGAAACGTAACACAATCAAACACAAAGATTTTAAAGGAATGAAATGAAACAACAGGAAGTGGAAATCATGACAATAAGACTCTTTTTGTGCCACACAGTTGTCACTGACACACACTGTAATCAATCCAACAGGATGCTGATAGCAGCAAATACATGTTAGAGCTCAGAGGAGGATCTGAGTTTAAGCTCCTGCCTCCTGAACAGGAAGATGGAAGGAAAGGAGAGAAATGTTGCTGTATTCCTGGGAAAGGGAAATTCAGAGGAAAATCACAGACTTTCAAAGTAAGAGCTGAGAAAAGGAGGCCAGATTGAAGCTTCACTTTTCACATTAAAGTCTGATGTTTGGGAATCTGAAGGATGATGTTACTGTAAAAAATCTCACCTGCTGCTCCTGCTTTTCTTCTTCTGCAGCTTAAACAAATATATAAATATATCTGCATGCTCTGCTGAGCCAAGACAAACAATCTGAAGATTTTGAAATGGTGTGTGTATCTTTGAGGAGTTTTTGAAACAGCTGCTACAGAGTCTGAATGTGTTCTGGCAGCATTTCACATTGAAATATTAACAAGCTCTGAAATATCATCATAAAATGATCTCAGACCATTAAATGTAGAAAATCCATCAAACTGAAGTTCAGAGTCTCGGCTCAAAGAGTCCAAATGATTCCATGAGGAAAGATTACTGTGATCAAATCAATGAGCAGTTATTGTTTGGAAATGATAATCAGACATTTTCAGGGAGTTTTTTGTCTTTCTCAGGAATTTACAGACTGATAGAAACTCATCTGGATCATCTGATGTGGTTTTAATGATGTGTTGATGTTTTTCACTGTGATCACAGCGTCTGAATGTTGGAGCCAAACAGAAACAAGCCCCACGCGGTCACACAAGTCTAACAATGAACTGTTGATGATGAAGTTCAACCAATCACAGCACTGAAACCTAAACAGAAACCTGTGCAGACACCAGGAGAACATGCAGACTCCACACAGAAAGGCTCGGGAGGCTCAAGTTCTACTCATTTGATTTCTTGGCTGTAAAATGTAAGACGAGATCTGTTTGGTCCCAAAATGTCAAAATATTCCTCTGAGGTAAAGTGTTGGCCTTGGTTCATCCCCACACTGTGACCTTTCCAACAAACAACATTGATCTGTTTGGATTCATCATTTTACTGAGACATTTGGATTATAAAATTGATATAAAAATGAAGATTATTTCAAGAGGAAGATTTTCATGCAGGTAATCATTGATTTGATTATCAGTGAAGAGTAATTATTGATGAAGATGGACTGCAGGCTGTACTGTTTAAGCCTATCAGCTGATCACTGACATGATGCTGTGTTGAAAGAACTGAGTTTGTATGAACAGGTGAGTTTGTTCATTTCAAAGAAGCTCAATGATTTCTGCATTAATATCAAAGATCAAAATCATTGCATCATGGTTGATAACTGTGCAAAAATAGAAACATCAGTGGATTCACTTCCTGGAGGAAACCTGTAGTTTAGAGGAAATGCAGTGATTGGATCCATTTCTCCGTCCATCCTGGTCATTATTATTAAGAATGTTTGTTTGCTTCAACCAATCACAACTTTGGAAAATGTGATTACATCACACACACCAACATGGTCGACCACACCTCCTCACTGAGGTCAAAGTTTAGTCGACCTTTAGTTTGAACAGACTTTGAGGCTGTGACAGAGTTACACGAGGGAACACACACACACACACACACACACACACACACACACACACACACACACACAGCACAGAGCCTTGGAAGCATTAACAGCTGCAGTCAAACATCTGTATGACCTCAGCCTGAGTCCAAGTCAAAGCTTGTGGAGCATCAATGAAACAGCGACCTCTGTATGGAGCCCAGTTCCAGGGGCTCCTCCTCCCCGTCTCCTGCAGACAGCAGAGATTTTTAGTAGCATTTCCCTTTACACAGTACAAACCTGTGCAGTTTTCCTGCTCGCACACTTTTAGTATATGGAGGCTGATGAACTCACCCAGCTGAAAAACTTCCACTTTCCTCAGTTTATCTTTGTCATCAGAAACAGCTGAAACGTTTTACAATGCAGTTATTAATGAATAAAGTTGTTGTGACTGTTTGAAATAGAGAGATGACAAACAGACTAAAATAAGCTGTAGAAACATGAAGCCACCTCTCAGAGTAGTTTCCTCTATTCCACTTTCATTGTTGCTGTCTGAAATGTAACGATTCCCTTATTCAGAGTTCTTCTAAAACAATCGCACACATAGATATAGATGTCTAGAAGATCTATTTTCTCTCTCTGCTTCATCCTTTTGTCTGATTGTGTGAAACTCTTGTTGCAGATGTGGAGAAACAGCTGCAGGTAAAAACAGCTCTAAGAGCCGAGCTCGTGATCTGAATGTCATTCTTGGATCTGACAGACGTGAACATTTTCACAGCACAGTTGTTCAACAGTTGTTCACCTTCATCAACTCTTGTTGTTGGACACAGATAGAGATCCTTCTTCTTCTCTCCCTGTAAATAACACTCTTGTCTCTGACTGTCTGATTCCAACAAACTGCTGTTACACATCTGCACAAACATCCACTCACATCTGGATGAGGGCAAACAGCTGTTTTCCTCCTTTCAGCATTCTTTGCAGCTGGAAGCACTGAAACTCTTCACAATGGACTCACTCAGCATTAGATTTGTTCTTGCTCTAAACAAAAACATTGGGCCACACTTCTTAATCTTTGAGTTCAGGTGTGAAGAAGCAGTCACGTGATTTCAGGAAACGGCGCCTCGTTTGGCTTTTATCACGTGAAATTGTGAAAAACGATTCGGACCTCCACAAAGACTTGATGTGAAAACGCCCCCTTTGCTCCACACAGACCTCGAGGCTTTAGTATCAGATGGAACATCACTAATGTTTCCCTGTTTGCAGTCTCCAAAGGACGACCGCTCACCTGCATAACTCACCTGCTGAGTCTGCTCCTCTTCATCTACACTCTCTGGTCTGCATTCAGCTTCCCTGCCTGCCTCCTGAAAATACTCCCCCCATGGACTAACTAAGCAGCGACCCCTCCCTAGGACACACTGGCTCATTTGGCCGAGTAACCGAGCACTACTCACTGCTCTGATCTTCAGACTCCTTTTCTGTGGATTTGCTTTCCTTGGAGCTTCTGGACTAACACGTCTCTCTTCTGCCACAGAGACCTCCTGCCTCGAGGCACCTGCTCCCTGTGTCAGTCTCACCTTTGACCCTCGTCTGCTGAAAATCCCTGTTGTGACAAATAAAGCCTGAAGCTGGTTCCTCTGTCTCTAATGTGTCTGCACTTGAGTCCTCCATTTGTATGGTCCTCACTGGCCTCTGACCTCTTTATTTTCTAGTGTCCTCTGCAGCCCTGCATTACTTTAACAAAGCATTGATGATGATCTGATTGTGACAGTTTTGCCCTCAATGCTGTTTTTGCTTTGTTGCCACTCTGGTTGTTCATTTGTGAGGAAGGAGAGAGGAGGTTTCTGGAGGAGCTTAGATTGAGGAAGCATAGATGTGTCCTATGTGGAAGTCTTTGATTGCTCACTTACTGCCCTCAGGTGGTCACAGAGAGGAACTGCAGGTTTAAACAGACTGCAGCGCAAACACGCTGAAAAAAATGAGGAGGTTGTTTCCCAGCAACGTTAATGAAACTCTGACTGTATTCAGAAATCTCAACACAATCAAAGACACAAAGTCACACAAACAGCATTAATATAAAGTGATGTTGGTCGCTGTAAACACACAAACACACATTTAGGCTTCAAAGCATTTCTGCTCCTAAACAGAATTCAAACTGATGAACGTGTCCTCAAACGCCTCTCTGTGTGTTTCCTTCCTTCACAAAGTTTAACTTTCACTCTCATGAACTTTGTGGCGCAGTTTGTTGTCTCCGTGTGAAGCTCCGTGTGAAGCTCCGTGTGAAGGTAATAAATCAGATTGTAATGTTTTCCTGACTAACATCAGCTGTGTGCAGCTTAGAAACAGCACAAATCTGCTAGTTCAGCTGGAGCAGAGACGGAGACCGACTGTTGTTTCAAAAACATGATCGTCTGCCAAAAAATGATTTCTGGTTTTCCCGTTTTCTTTACTTATATTGGTAAATACAGGGCAGTCAACAGGATTCATTAAGGTTTTCTATATGTAAAATGAAGAAATACAAGTACCTGAATGACTCGTTCTGTATGCGTTATTGCATCTATATTATACTTTATCCAGTCATTTTTTGCTCACTTAAAATATCTTCATAGGACTGTGATGTTATATTTGTTCCACTTTCCGATGGACTCTTGGTCAGATCTCTCTTAAAAAATACATTTTTCCTGTCAGTGACAGTTTTTATCCTGATAAACGAAGGATTTAAAAGTCCCTTTGCCAAAACGTGATTGTAGTTTCTCTTTCTCACTTAACTTTCAGATTATTCACGAGAGATACGTTTGAAATATGTTTCGCGAATTTTAGGCTAATTGGAAATTTACAACGGTTTAAATAAAGCCAGTCGTTTTCTCGCAAATACAGGAAATCACTTTACGGCAGACGATCACCGTTACTTGGGTCTTCCTGCCATTGTGTGTGTGTGTGTGTGTGTGTGTGTGTGTGTGTGTGTGTGTGTGTGTGTGTGTGTGTGTGTGAGAGAGAGAGATCAGAGTCCGTGAGCCGTTGTTACTGTGAATCCACACACTGACGGAGGCAGCTGCCTCCACCCTTCCTGCCTTCATCAGTGTGTGGAGGAGGAGGCGGTGTGGTGCTCAATAAATGCAGCCAGAATTTAACTGGAGTCAAGACAAGGGGGGGGGGGGGGGTCAGCGGCCTTTTAAATTATTTCAAACAATAAATTCAATTTAATATCGTTGCCTTGTAGCATCGGTGTAAATTCAGCATAGTTGCCTCTGCTTAAACAGATCGCGTCATAAACTCGTCTCCAAATGGAAGAAGGACCCGGATATTGACAGATTCCAACTGTTGGGATCAATAGCTTCTAGGTTTTTAGATGAACAGTGAACCCTTGTTACTGAGACGAGAAGCTGCAGACTCCGTTTATCAGAACATGTCTTCCTCTGAGCAGTCACCGAAGTAGTTCCTGCTGACAGGTTTAAAAACAGAGTCTGAGTTGATCAACTCTGAGTTTCCAGATCAGCTGATCAGAGTTAGTATGATCACCCTGAGTTAGCGCGTGCGTGAGTAAGAAAATAAAGCCATCATCAGGAGCTCTGATACCAGGATTCACAATATGTTTACGGCTAAATATATTTACCCGCTGCCATTGTGCCATGGAGCGGAGCCTCCATTTTAATCCGATGATGGAGGATCGCACGGATCAGTGTGGAGCGTGACGAGTCACTTTAATCAGCCTGACCCACTCTGACATCATCACAGACAGAATAAAAGGTTGATATAAAATATATCATTTCTTTATAATATCTGCTGTCATCATTTACACAACTTGAATCTCCATCAGATGAAGCTGAATCCTAATTTTACATCTGATTTATAAAATCTAATTATTCAGCCTGACAAAGTCTTTACTTTACAATATGAAGCGCCGCCTCCCCCACTGTCACCTCCACTGTAACAGGATCCTGAGCTCCGAGACTCTGAAAGTTTGATAAGTTTTTGATTTGACTGATGTTTGAACTGCAAACTGTTTCAGGATGCAGTTCTAGAAATCAGTTAAACTTTACAGTCTTCCCTAAAGTAAACCTACATTTGACATTTAATTGATTTCATAATTCATTTGAAACAGAGAAGTTCATAAAAACAGCTGCAGAGGGGTCGATGTACTGAAGATGAAGCAGGAAGTGTTCAAGCCAACTTTATTTATAAAGCACTTTAAAAACAGCAACCAGAGTGCAGAACATGGGAAACAAAAGAGACCAGCACAAGAGAAGGTAGAAAGAAAGAAATAAATAGAATAGAAATAAATACAAAAGTAAAAATCAACATCTCAAACTGTTCAAACCAGTTCAGATGAAATCTGGTCAGAGTGAATCCAGCTGCAGGTGTGTGCAGGTTTCATCTGATTGGACTGTCACACTCTGACCAGCAGAGCAGCAAAGGACCAACATCCATTCATCTGAGTGCAGATAACACAAAGTGTGCGCTGTAGTTGTAGGACTGACAATCCTCAGATCGCACAACAGCAGGTGGAAGGAATGATAATGATAACACCAACATTTACCAAACAGTTTAACTGTGGCAAAATCATGAAGAAATAAATAAGCACAGTCAGCTTTACCCAGGCCGGGGTTTGGTGGGGGGGGGGGGGGGTCTGCAGAAGGACCGGCTGGATCCTGAGAGCCTCCTGGAGGTCAGGGTTCATTGTGGTCCTGGCTGCTGTTGGCAGTAAAGTAACAAATGTACTTCTTCTTGTACTCCAGCCATTAACGAATACTTCAAGTCTTAATGAAACAGACATGTGGAAGAAGCTTTCCTCTGAGAGTCAAACTTGTGTCAAAGATAAAGCAGATAAAGAGTCCCAGAGAAAAACAGTGATTTCCTCACAGTGCTCACTGAGAGGCTTCCTGCTCCTCAACAATACAAACTGTTCAGTTCACATGTGATTAAGGACGCAGCTCAGCTAAAACCACTCAAACTAAACTGCACTCTTTTCTTTCATATGCAGTGAAAGCAGTTTGAATTCAGACTCACAATATAAACACATCATTTTAGAGGCTGCGTTCAAGAACAGGACAGTGATGCTGGTTTCTGTGAAACCTCCAAATGTTTCCAGATGTTTCTAAAGATGGAAACAGAACTGAAGCCCAGCTGATCAGTTTCTGATGTTCCTGACTGTGAACTTGACCTCAAACGCCTCTCTGTGTGTTTCCTTCCTGTTAACCTTTCACTTTCTCTCTCCTGAACTCGGAGCTGCAGATGATCGTCTCCGTGTGAAGCTCCGTGTGAAGGTAATGAAGCAGTCTGGGAGCTTTTCCTGGCTAACATCAGCTGTGTGCAGCTTAGAAACACCACAAATCTGCCGCTCCTTACTTCACGGTAACGGACTCACAACAGGAACAACGAGGCCCAGCGTGCCGCTATTTTGTGTGTGAGTGTGAGTCCGTGGATGAGAGTGTGGTCCATCTAAATGATGTAACCACATTGGTGTCGGTTTAAACGTTACAGTTTTAATGTCACTTAATAAGTGTTCCTTTATAGCCTGCATGAATATCGGGTTTATGGTTGTTTACTCCTGTTTCAATGATTGTTATGTCCTACACTTATGGCATAACTATTTAGACACCACGGAACCTTCAGTGGAGCGTGACCTTCTTTTATTAGCCATTTGCAGAAGAACACAGCAAGATAAATGCGCACATACGCCACCCTTGGTGCTGTTCTACTTAAACACAAAATAGTGCCACTGAAAAATGTATTTCTGTTATGGATGGGAGGAACTGTTATGTATAAATACATAACAGTTCCTCCCATCCAGCTTTGATGAACCACAATTAACATCAAGCACCAAAATATATTCTAGGAAATGCTGTAACCCAATAAATTTGCTCCAGAGAGTTTAACAGGAAATATAATAACTACTCAGAGATCTACAACATAGTGGCAGGTTGTTCACTCTAAACATTTTAACTGTTTCCTTATAAAATGAACTGGAAATCTATAAATTCAGTCTCTGAGGTGCTCTGCGATTTCTCTCAGGGTAACATCTGCCAGTATGGCTAGAGTTCATAGTACTCTGTGTGGAAGGTTCGGCTGTTTGGGCATCAGTGGTTTCACCTAAACCCTGAACCTCAGGTGGTGTTGCGAAGATAAACTCTTCTGAATCCTGAGATGTAGATGTACTCTCGGGTTGCTTTGGAACCATGTGGGTTTCTGCATCTACAATCTGATCAACATGTCGACGCCAGACTAAGTTGTCTCCAACATTTATGTTGTATGTCAGAGGTCCAGTCTGTGACAGAATCATGCCAGACTGCCATTTCTGATTTGGGCCTCTGTAGTCTCTGGCAAGAACTTTTTGTCCAATGTCAAATGATCTGGTTTGGTTCTGTGTTGTTTCCACCAAGGAAAACTGTTTGTCCTGGACATTCTTGCGGATGTCTGGTTTTAACAGATCCAAACGTGATCTCAGATTTCGTCCCATGAAAAGCATTACAGGTGTGTGTCCAGTAGTTGCATGAGCGGTGTTTCTCTAAGCCAATAAGAAGCTGTCGATTTTGTGTTGCATGGGCTTTCCCTCCAATCGGCTGGCTTTCATCGACCGCTTAAAGGACTGGATGAACCGTTCAGCTTGTCCATTTGTTGCTGGATGATGAGGAGGTGAAGTGATATGTCGTACACTGTTGTTCTCAAGGAAACTCTGAAACTCCTCTCCAGTAAACTGACGGCCATTGTCACTTACAAGCTGTTGCAGCAGACCTGTGCGTGCAAAGAGTGATCGAAGGATGCTGACTGTGCTGGCAGCTGTTGCTTGCTTCACAGGAAAGATTTCTGGCCACTTTGAGTGAGCATCAACCACAATCAGGAACATTTGGTCCATAAATGGTCCAGCATAGTCTATATGAATGCGTTGCCATGGAGTGGATGGCCACTCCCATGTGTGTACAGGTGCTGGTTGAGGCTGGCGCAGTGTCTACTGGCAACCAGTGCAGGATTTAGCTATGTTCTCTATGTTTCACAGTCTATGCCTGGCCACCAAACATAGCTCCTAGCAAGACTGTTCATCTTAACCACACCCAGATGTCCATCATGTAGTGAGTCTAGTACCCTTGTACGTAGTTTGGGTGGAAGGATGACACGGGTTCCCCACAAGACACATCCTTGGCAAGCAGATAGCTGGTCTTTGAGAGTAGAGTACACAGATAATTGAGTGTCACTGGAGGATGGCCAGCCATTCACAGTAAAATCATACACTTTGGACAAGATTGTGTCTCAGCTTGTTTCTCTTTTCACCTGAGCACTAGTGACAGGCAGAGGTTCCATCTGTGCCACGTGAAACACAGTTGCTTGATCAGTGGTTTCTTCAGTGGTTTGCATTTGTGGAAGGCATGAAAGTCCATGCATTCCCATGCAGTTTTGTCCCTTTAAATTCAGTGGTGTAAGTGTGTGCACCAAGGAACAAGGCCCACCGCTGCAACCGTGCTGCAGCCATGGTTGGAATGCTTTTCTGAGGGTTAAAGATGGACACCAGTGGTCGGTGGTCTGTAATCAGGGTGAAGTGTCTTCCATATCGATACTGATTAAACTTCTTCACTCCCCACACTAGACTGAATGCTTCTCTGTCGATCTGTGCATAGTTTCGCTCTGCTGCATTTAGGGACCTTGAGGCAAAAGCAATAGGTCGTTCCAATCCATCAGGCATTTTATGAGATAGCACAGCACCGATGCTATATGGGGAGGCATCACAGGCAAGGGGAAGGGGTAGGTTTGGGTCAAAATGCGTCAGCACCTCCTCTGATGTAATGAGCTGCTTAGCACCATTAAATGCCTCTTCACATTCTTTTGTCCATTTCCATTTGACATTTTGTTGCAGCAGCGAGTTTAGGGGTGCAGAACTGTCGACAGGTTCGGTAGAAACTTGTGATAATAATTAATTAAGTCCCAAGAGTGAGCGTAGTTGACTCACATTTTTAGATTCTGGTGGCTTCAGGACTGCTTCAACCTTGTCTTTGGTTTTGTGGAGTCCATGCCTGTCGATCTTATGGCCACAATATTCAATGGCATCCTGGAAGAACTCACATTTGTTTTTGTTTGCTCTCAGTCCATATTTTTCTAACCTGGCCAGGACTGTTGCTAGGTTAGCCAAATGAGTCTCCTCATCGACACCTGTGACGATTATGTCGTCCAGAAAACATTGTGTTCCTGGGATGCCCTGCAGAACCTGATCCATAGCACGTTGCCATACTGCTGGGGCGCTGGCGATACCAAAGACCAGTCTGTTGTACTGATATAGGCCTTTATGAGTGTTTATCACTAGATATTTCTTGGATGTCTCTTCTACTTCCATCTGAAGATAAGCTTGAGCAAAGTCGATTTTTGAAAAGTGTTTGCCACCTGCCACTGCTGTGAATATGTCTTCTATTCGTGGGAGTGGGTACTGATCAATGCAGAGGACTGGGTTCACTGAAACCTTAAAATCACCACAGATTCGCACACTATCACTTGCCTTCTTGCTCACTGATACTATTGGTGTGGCCCAGTCTGACCATTCCACCTTGGAAGATCAAGGTCACGCCCAAATAATGGCACACCTCCATTTTTCAGAACATACAGTTCCAGGTTGTACTCATCTTTCTCATATTCCACTTTCACTTTCAGTTTTCCCAAGGGAGTTATTCTTTCACCTGTGTATGTTTTTAGCTTCACTGAGGTGTGTTTTAGTTTCAGAGATTAGTGAGAGGGCTGACCCAGTATACAGCTCCATCTTTAACTTAACTCCTTGTATTTTTGGTGTGAGCCATATTGCATCATTATCTTTCCCCTGTGTGTTTGTGTTCAGCTCAAGACATGCCAAATCCTCTTGAGAATTATTTGAGTCTGTTTCATTTATGTCATGCAGCTTCCTGTCTCTTTTCCACATTTTGTTTTTCTTTTTATCATACTGCTTTGATTTACACATTTTCTCTATATGCCCCTTTTTGTTGCATTGTAGGCATTCTTTATCCTTAAACCAGCAATTTGCAGCGTCATGTGACTTCTTCCCGCATCTGTAGCAGGACTGTAACTTATCATTACGCTGCATGCGCATTTTATTTACAGAACGCGGTTCTGTGTATTTTCCCTGTAGCTCTCCTGCATCTTTTGCTGCTGTCTCCATAGATATGGCGATCTCTAATGCACGGTTCAACATGAGATTATCTTCTGTGAGGAGTCGTTTCTGTATGCTTTCGTTGTGAAGCCCGCAGATGAAACGGTCTCTCAGCGCATCTGAAAGCCTCTTCCCAAGCTCCGCGATGTACTCCAATGTGGACTCAGTTTTTAGCTGATGTCGTTTATGGAATCGAAATCGCTCAGCTATGACCAGTGGTTTCGGTTGGAAATGTTTTTGAAGCACCTCCGTGATCTCCTTGAAACTTTTGCCTGCTGGTTTGGCTGCTGTGATGAGGCTGCGCAACAAGTTATACGTTTTTGGTCCCATCACACTCAGAAACACAGCAACTTTCTTCTCATTCTCTACTTTATTAGCCACACAGTATTGTTCCACTCGCTCTACATATGTTGTCCAATCCTCTGTGCAGTTATCAAATATGTCCTTTTGTCCAACACCTCCCGACATTTTCTGTGTCTTTATCAGTGTCCTTAAGAAGAGATGTTACTCACGCTGTCTATGCAGTTCGCTAGCAGGAGTATTAGCATCCACACGGAGGGTTAGCTTTTTTTTTCTTTTTCTTGTCTTGTTCATCACTTCCACAAGGATTTCCCCCTCTCTGTCATCTCATGCACATCGGGGATCCGTTTTAATGTCGTCGCCAATTTGTTATGTCCTACACTTATGGCATAACTATTTAGACACCACGAAACCTTCAGTGGAGCGTGACCTTCTTTTATTAGCCATTTGCAGAAGAACACAACAAGATAAATGCGCACATACGCCACCCTTGGTGCTGTTCTACTTAAACACAAAATAGTGCCACTGAACAATGTATTTCTCTTGCTAAATACATAACAATGATATTGTGGAGCAGCGGAACCTTTGTGCGCCTCGTTTTTTTTTTTATTAGTCTCGCGATAATTAGCGTCTTTCTCCCGATGCTGAATCTCGCCTGAAACGCGGTTCCAAGAAGCGAAATGAGCACATTAATCACATCCTTCATATGTAAATGTCTCCCAGTCTTTCTTGTATAACTCCTGATGTGATTGATGAGTTTTATAAGCAGAGAATTCTGCACAGTTCCAGATTATTAATGTTGTTAATGCCAGACTGTCAGTGTGAACTTGCTGTATTAGAGAAGTTTGTTACAGCCAAGAGAGTTTAGAGTTCATTAAAATAACAAAGTGCTAACTAAGTGCTGAGTCCAGTTATCAATAAGCTAAACATACTTGTGTGAAAGCACAGGTGATGCACTGAGTTTGCTCTGTTTAAACAGGAGCCTGTAGCACTTTAAAGCTGCAGTATACATGTGCTGTTCACCAGGATTTCAAAGAGTCGTCTGGAGATGTGAAAAAGCTGTAACTGCAGATGGTTTTGAGTCATGAGAAATGAATGAAAGCAGAATGTCACTCTATTTTGACTTTATCCACTTTGATGGTTTGTACTGCACATTTAAAGAACTGAATCATTGGAAATGAGCTGAAAAGAAATGAATATCCTCAGTCTGGAGAAAGACACGAGTGTTGGTGAGCTTCTTACTCTCCCTCTGCATTTATTTTTCACACATTCTTGTTGCTGCTGGAGTCTCTGAGCCAGCCGGGACCTGCAACAAGAGCAGTTTGTTTGTGTCGTCACTTCAGGAGAACGAGTGGTTTAAAGCTGTGCAGCATCCTTTCTTCCTTTGCTTTAGGCATGAACAGAGTGATGCAGTAAGTTTAACAGAGCAGATCAAAGCAGGAAGAAAGAACAGCAGCTGAGGCAGGTTAAGGTCAAAGTCACTGAGATCAAATCCAGTCGTGAATGAAGGAAACAGCAACACTGTTCTTAGTCTGAATTAAAGTATCCAAGTACATTTACTGCAGTACTTTACTTCTTTGTTCTCTTAAAGTTCTGCTACTATATTTGAATATTTGCAGGTTGTTTCTCTTTTTTCTGCTCGACACTTTTTCACAGCTACAGTTACTTCAGCCTGTACAGATTCAAAGTACAGCTTACATGTTACTGAGTGTAACAGGATCTACTTTCAGTACTTTAAGTACACGTCACAGTGTCAAAGTGAATCAGTGTGTGTGTGCTGGGCTGATGTGTGTTTCCTCTGCAGGTGAAGGTAGAAAGTGTGTGTGAGCTGATGTGAATTCAGCAGCATGGATCAGTGTGAGGACAGAGAGGAGGGAGTCCCTCCCTCTAAAACCACTCTGTGTGGGGAACATGAGAGCCAGACCAAAGCTCAGAGGTGAGATGACCATCTCTAACTGTCCATGACTCTTCTCCATGTCACAGCTCAGCACTCACATCACTGCTGCATCATTATTCACAGGAACCAACCTGAACCTGAACCTGAACCTGAACCTGAACCCAGCTGTGTGTCCTTAAAGAGCGACGGGTCAAAGAGCATTGGTGTTAACTTTAAATCAGGTGTTCCTCCTCCTGCAGAGAGGTAATGTGTGTCTAAATGTTGTTCCTGACTCAGTGTTTCTGAATAAATTCTCCATCATGTTTAATGTCAGCTCAGCTCTTTTTCACACACATTTCTGTGTTCATATGTGAAGCGGTGTGTGTTGGAGTTTGTTCCACAAACACAGCAGTCAGAGTGTAAAGAATGGATGTTGTAGGAGGTGTTTGTGTAGTGAAGAGGCTGAGTGTCTGTAGGACTGCAGCTGCTCCAGCAGGGGGCTCCTTTGAGCTGTGCTTCAAACACAGGAGACACCTTTGTGAGTCTGTATTTGATGTCCTGCTGACACGTTTGTCTTCATGAAGGTTTATGGATCGTTGTTCTATCCTCACATGTCTGAGGGGCTGTAATGGTTCATATGTTGCTTCCATGTGAGCATGAAGGTTTCAAACAGTAAAAACAGTGGAGTGATTTTCAAATCAGTAACTGTCAGGCAGTCAGTGTAGGGACTTCAAATAGGTGGAACCATTTCTCTCCTTCTGGTCCTCGTAAGCATTCTGGATGCAGTTCTGAATCAGTTCTAGTTTCTATTTCTAACATTTGTAGGTAGAGCAGAGAGCAGAATACTGCAGTCAGGCCTTCTAAATGTAGAAGCATGTATTAGTTCCTCTAATACGCAGAGATAGAAAAGATCACACTGATTATTTTTCAGCTAATAAGCAGATTTATGAAGGAAATGCTGAGTCTCCTAAAGACATTTCCAAAGAGTAGCAGGCATTTGTTGAAAGGAAGCAGAGCTGGAATTGATCAGTGCTACTTCCAAAGCAAATCATTTCACACAGTGCATTCGATCTATAGTGTTTTAGTGACTCAGAGGAAGTTGTTGAGAACTGGGAGCTCAGCAGTGAAAGCACAGAGAGAGAGACTGTCTTACTCCAGGGCGCTTCAGCTGAAAGGAAATCTTTGTGAAGGAGTTGGTGAGAGCTGTTAGGACTAAACCACAGTGAGCTGAAAGCTGTGAACAGCTGCAGACTGAGCTGTAGATTCTCAGTGGGATCACTGAGGGCTAGTAAAGCTTTGCTGCTACAGGGAGTCATCTGCTTCACTCTTCATCCAAACATCACTTCATGGACTTTGAGCTTGTGTTGGTCCCTGTGTGGATGAGAGCTAATTCTTCATGATTCCTTCACAGAGTGGATCAGGAGAGCTCAGAGGTTCCCAGTGGTCAGTCTGCCCAGCAGCATCAATCACAGCTGGACTCCATATTTATGGTTTGTACATGTACAACAACTACTGTTACATCTGTTCTTTCAGTCATCTCCATGCTGCACTTTGTACACCAGTGGATTGCACTGCTCATCATTGTTACTGTAAGCACCATTTTGTAGAGTTTATAAATTTATAACTGATTTATGTCATATATTAGGTTCCTTTTGTGTTTCATATTTGTATAAGTAAGTTAAAAGGAAATGTATTTCATTTGTAACATTTGGATTTGAGAACATCTGTTAAGAAGATGTATTTTATGTGATTGAACTACAGAGGGCGCAATTCTGTTGTTAAGGCCCATGAAGAATAAAATGTTCTTGTATTTGAAGATGTAGAAGAATAAAGATGGCCGATGGAGCAACACGGTAGTTTTACCGTGCTGCGGCTGAATGTTGTCACATGCGTAAAACCGGCTCTGTATTGGTCATTCAAAGGAAGAGGTTAAATGGAAATTACAGAAGATTGAAAGAAACTATAGATTAGCCTCTACATTAAGTAAAACTACCACGCTCAGCAAGAACGAGCCGAGCCCAGCGATGCAGCCACAACAACGGACCGTCATGGAAACACAAGCTACGAACTGGTAACTTGCTTAATTGAGCCAAGAGAAAAATATAAGACAACAAGGATGTTGTAGTCTTCATTAGATGGCACTTATTTGGAAAGCAAAGCATGCTTTGTGTCATGGACTACTTTATTCGATCTCTTGTTGATGAATGAAAAGAAAATAAGGCAAGATGGCGGATGACCAGTCGCAAGAAACCAGAGAGCAAGAAAATGCCTGCGGTACTGAAAACGGCCAAAAGAGGGCGCCGAAACACACGGAAAAGGGCCTGGAGGACCTTTTACAGAGACAAATCGGGTTAAGAAGAGCAAAGCTTTCTCAGGTGACAGCGAAACTGAATAAAATAAGTGCTATGGTGAAAAATGATGACGCTGTAGATATTGTTGATGAACATTTAAATGAGTTTTCAAAACTCATAAGTGACTTTGTTCAAACAAATGAGAATGTTCTACAACTGCTGTCAGAGGAAGAGAAAGAGGCTGATCAGACTTATTGGTATCAGCCCAAAAAGGAGCATTTCAGCAATTTTATGATGGATGCTGAGAAGTGGATAATCAGTGCAAGGCAGAAACAACATGATGATGTGGGACCAGATGACAGCGTGTCTTTGACAGGTGATTCAAGAGGAAAGCGTCCAGGATCCTGCGTGTCCAGGGTCGGGTCCAGGCGCTGTGGTTCAACCACATCATCATCATCATCATCTGCACGTCGCAAGGAACAAGCTGAAAGAGCTTCTCTGATGGCAAAGGCAGAGAAGTTAAAGGAGAAACAAGCTCTGGAGTTGGAAGAGCTGCAGTTAAAGGCAAGGAAGGAGCAGCTGGAAATTGAAACTCAAATTGCTTCTTCTACTGCAAAGATAAAGGTACTGGAGGAGTGTGAGTATGAGGACAACGAAATGAGAAGTGTAACTTCTCGCCGTGCAGACTCATTTAGTGGTTTTCCCCCAGTTGGTATCAACAGACAGTCGAACACTCACTTAAGTGGATCTCAGTACCAAGTTGCACAGGAGACTCCTTCTCAAAGGGTTGAAATGGACACAAAGGTTAACTTGTGTGAAGTAATGCTGAAACAGAATAGTATTACAGAGATGTTGGTTAAGCAACAAAGAGTCACAAATTTACCTCAGAGAGATGTTCCCATTTTCAGTGGTGATTCTTTAGAATTCAAACCATTCCTTAGAGCCTTTGAACATACAATCAGTAGCAAGACAGATAATGATAATGACAAGATCTACTACCTTGAACAGTTCACAAGAGGTGAGCCTAGAGACTTAGTCAGAAGTTGCCAACACATGAGCCCACAAAAGGGCTACCATGAGGCAATGAAACTTTTACATTATCATTATGGCAATGACATCAAAATAGCGACAGCTTACATGAAGAAGGCCGTAAGTTGGCCTCAGTTGAAAGCAGACGATGCCAAAGGTCTTCATAGTTATTCATTGTTTCTAACTGGGTGTAATAATGCCATGCAAGATATTAACTATCTTGAGGAACTAGACAACCCCACAAATCTCAGAATCTTAGTTTCCAAGTTACCCTATAAGATGAGAGAAAAGTGGAGAGTCTCAGCTTTTGACATCCAAGAAAACTCTGGAAGAAGAGCTAGGATTTCAGATTTAGTGAAATTCCTGAACAGACAAGTTAAGATAGCATCAGATCCTTTATTTGGTGATATTAAAGATACTGATGACAAGTGCAGGCAATACTCAAAACCAGAGAAGACATTTAGACCAAAGGGCAGTGCGTTTGCCACTAGTGTGGCACCTGCAATAAAAGAAAGGTTGCTAGATGCAAACAAAGGCACTGTGCGTCAGACGATTGATGGCTTTCAAAGACCATGTGTGAATTGTGACAGAAATCACTCACTTGCCGACTGTCAGAAAATAAGAAAACTGCCTCATAAAGAGAGAGTAGAGTTTCTTAAAGGAAAAGGACTTTGCTTTTCATGCTTGAGCAAAGGGCACTTGAGTAAAGACTGCAAGAAACGATTGCTATGTGACTACTGTTTCAATAGACATCCTAGTTTGTTCCACTATGACACGACAGAGGATGTAGCAGTAAATAACGAACCAAATGATGACACTGGAAGCTCAGATGTTGAAGCTCCCAGCCCTGTCCCCATCACAGCAGTGGCGGATGCTGGTCTTTCAATGAGGGGAAGCTCAATTTCGGCCTACATCATAAAATGTGTCAGTTTATTTATACAGCAGCACCCGCTGGACAGAAACTGCGATAGAAGTCAGAAAGAGTGATAGAAGTCAGTCTCCAAACACAAGCAAGTACAAAAAACCCACCAGAAATAGAAGCTCGATTTGCCTCTAGTCGTTTTTAACAAAGAAAATGCCGCTAAGAGGATTAGGAAAGTCTCCGGTTCAACTCAGAACAGAATGAAAATGCTCCCATGGATGTTTACACCAAAAGATCGCTGATTCGCTCATTTCGCTGTCAATCAAAAAGGGATTCAGCCTCAGACAGATCATCCAATCATCATGCAGAAGCTGAGCGTCCGGGCCGGCCAAGGCCAGCCCACTGCCCCATAGACCCCCAGAGACGCTGAGCGTCCGATGGGTGGGACAAAGCCCAGCATTTATCCAATGACTCGTCTCGTTTCGCTGCAGTCTTAGCTTCGCTATTGAGCTCTGTAGACACTCAGCGTCCACGCTGTTTAAAGCGATGTGAAGCTGCGGGAACGAGTGAGAGGAAAGCCGCGTCGTTACCAGTGATAAGAAGCTGATTCTGAACAAAAGCTGAGCGCGTTGTAGCGCATATTTAGTCAGTGACATGTACACACAACAGTATATATTTGACCACTTATTTTTTGACATTTTAGGGGAAGCTGAGCTTCCCTTGCAGTCTTAGAGCAATCGCCTCTGCATCACAGGTGGCACATGTGGTGCTACTGGGGCCGGTAATAGCAGTCGAGTTTTGGCTATTGTGCCAGTTCATGTTAAGCTCAAGAAAAACAACAAGATAACTGACACTTATGCATTTTTGGACAATGGCAGCCAAGCAACTTTTTGCTCAGAGAAGCTTATGAGACAGCTTGGCATAGAAGGAAAGAAAACTCAAATCCTTCTAGGTTGGGTTATAAACGGTCCTTTGAAAAGAAATGACTCAGAAAGTGAACAAAGTGTTTCGGTGAACCGCATATCAATGTCTGAGATTGAAACATTGTGTGTGAAACAGTTTAACCACGATTTTCCAGAAAAGGCTTCTGAAGAGCGTCATGAAATGTCACGAGAGGATGTGAAATTCATGGACTCTGTCAAGGATACAGTTAAAAAGGTGGAAGGACATTATTGTATAAGCCTTCCTCTTAAAGATCAGTCTGTTAAACTACCCAACAACCGTGAGTTAGTTGTGCAGAGAGCAGAAAGCCTCAAAAGAAAAATGCTGAAGAGAAAAGACTTTCATAAAGAGTACACAGTGTTCATGTCTGAACTAATAGACAAGAAGTATGCTGTCCCTGTGTCAAATGAACAACTTGAACGTGATGATGGAAGACTGTGGTATATACCGCATCATGGCGTGTACCATCCACAGAAAAGAAAGCTCCGCGTTGTCTTTGACTGTGCTGCCTCATTTCAGGGGAAGTCACTGAACGAGGAACTTTTACAAGGTCCTGATTTGACAAACACATTGGTTGGTGTTTTAACTCGCTTCAGACATGACTATATTGCTCTAATGTCAGATATTGAGGCGATGTATCATCAGGTAAAGGTCCCGCCCGAGGATACAGATATGCTTCGATTCCTCTGGTGGCCTGAGGGAAACCTGGATGAACCACTACAGGAGTTCAAAATGACTGTGCATTTGTTTGGTGCAACATCGTCACCAAGCTGTGCCAACTTTGCTTTAAAGAAAACAGCAGAGGATGCTTCAGATGAGGTGTCACCCATGGCCATTAGTGCAGTGCAGAATAACTTTTATGTAGACGATTGTCTTTTATCCGTGTCGAATGAAGATGAGGCCTGTGCTATGGTGAAGGAGCTAACAAAACTATGCGCAAGTGGAGGGTTTCATCTTACAAAATGGAATAGTAATAGCAGAGTTGTTCTTGCCTCTATTCCTGAAACAGAAAGAGCATCTGAAGTTAAGGCATTAGACCTCTGTCATGACAACCTTCCAGATGAGCGAGTCTTAGGAGTAAACTGGTGCATTGAAACAGACTCGTTCAAAATCAAAATCAATGAAAAACCAATGACACAAACTAGACGCGGCATTCTGTCGTTTGTGAGTTCAATCTATGATCCGTTAGGGTTTCTGTCCCCAGTTATTTTCCCAGCCAAAATGATTCTGCAGGAACTGTGTGGAAAGAGATTCTCATGGGATGAGGACATTCCAATTGACATGGCTAAGAAGTCACAACAGTGGCTGTTGGACTTGACAAAACTACAAGGATTTACAGTGGACAGGTGTTTTAAACCAGTTAGATTTGGAAATGTAACATCTGCACAACTGCATCTTTTTGCAGACGCGAGTAAGAGAGGGTATGGTGTTGTTGCATACCTTCGTGTCACAAATGAAAGAGGTGAAGCTCATTGCTCATTTTTGATTGGCAAATCACGAGTATCGCCCTTGAAGCAACTCACTATTCCTAGATTAGAGCTAACAGCGGCTGCTGTAGCTGTAAAAATTGACAAAATGATGAGAGACGAACTAAGAATGCCACATTCTGGTCTGATAGCACCACAGTGTTGAGATACATTGCGAATGACAGTGTCAGATTTAAGACTTTTGTTGCAAACCGAGTTTCACTTATCAGAGATCACTCTAAGGTCAGTCAGTGGAGGTACATAAACTCTGAGTTGAAGCCTGCTGACTACGCATCTAAGGGAATGAAAGCAAGTGATTTCCTGTCAAACAAAGCCTGGATTCAAGGTCCAGACTTTCTAGTAAAGGACAATAAACACTGGCCAGTGTCACCGATAATATCGTTGAACATTCATAATGATGCAGAAGTGAAAGTTTTGAGTGTTGATGTTGATGTCATGCAAACTGATCCAATCAGTCAACTCATTTGTCACTACTCAGATTGGTACAGACTAAAAAAGGCCTTTGCCTGGATGCTGAGATTTAAACGGCTCCTCCAAGAGCTGTCACATGAACGCAAATCCTTGTCAGCCAGCGATACTCAATGTCAAAAGAAAATGGCTAAGAAAGTGCAGAAATCAAACAAAGATGGTTATTTAACAGTCACAGAACTAGAAAATTCAGAGATGGAGATTGTTAAGTTTTGTCAAAAACAAAGTTACAAAGATGAGATCTTAACTCTACAGAAGGGTCAAAAGGTTAAAAGGACTAGCATAATTTTTAATCTCAGTGGCCTAAAATGAGTGAAGGTTGACTGCATTTATTTTATAAACATCTTTGCTGTAGACCAGTAGATTCTCATTGTGATCTGATGTTTGGCTCTATGATTCAGTCTGATTGGGTCATTCATATAGTATTCTGTTCCAGCTGCTGGAGGACAACATCATCACTTTTGTGAAGAACGAACTGAAGAAGATCCAGAAGGTTCTGAGTCCAGATTACCCAGAATGCTTAGAGAGTCATGAGGAGGGTGACACGGCCTTGGAGGGTGAGGATAAAGAGCAGACGAGAAGCAGAGAGGCTTTTGTGAAGATCACACTGCACTTCCTGAGGAGAATGAAGCAGGAGGAGCTGGCTGACCGTCTGCAGAGCAGTAAGAGGATTTCTCTGAAGATTTAAGCTGCTGCAAAAATAAAATATTTACTAATGTCTCAAGAGATGGACCAACATGTTGGTCTACTTAATATATAATAATTTTAATAGCTTATTATTGCATTTTCAGAATACATTGCTCCAGTCGGTCAACAAGAACTTAAATCTGCTCTGAAGAAGAAGTTCCAGTGTGTGTTTGAGGGCATCGCTAAAGCAGGAAACCCAACCCTTCTGAATCAGATCTACACAGAGCTCTACATCACAGAGGGAGGGACTGCAGAGGTCAATGATGAACATGAGGTCAGACAGATTGAAACAGCATCCAGGAAACCAGAAACAACAATCAGACCAGAAGACATCTTTAAAGGCTCACCTGGAAGAGATGAACCAATCAGAACAGTGCTGACAAAGGGAGTGGCTGGCATTGGGAAAACAGTCTTAACACAGAAGTTCACTCTGGACTGGACTGAAGACAAAGCCAACCAGGACATCCAGTTCATGTTTCCATTCACTTTCAGAGAGCTGAATGTGCTGAAAGAGAAAAAGTTCAGCTTGGTGGAACTTGTTCATCACTTCTTCACTGAAACCAAAGAAGCAGGAATCTGCAGCTTTGAAGACTTCCAGGTTGTGTTCATCTTTGATGGTCTGGATGAGTGTCGACTTCCTCTGGACTTCCACAACACTGAGATCCTGGCTGATGTTACAGAGTCCACCTCAGTGGATGTGCTGCTGACAAACCTCATCAGGGGGAACCTGCTTCCCTCTGCTCACCTCTGGATAACAACACGACCTGCAGCAGCCAATCAGATCCCTGCTCAGTGTGTTGACATGGTGACAGATGTCAGAGGGTTCACTGACCCACAGAAGGAGGAGTACTTCAGGAAGAGATTCAGACATGAGGAGCAGGCCAGCAGGATCATCTCCCACATCAAGACATCACGAAGCCTCCACATCATGTGCCACATCCCAGTCTTCTGCTGGATCACTGCTACAGTTCTGGAAGATGTGCTGAAAACCAGAGAGAGAGGACAGCTGCCCAAGACCCTGACTGAGATGTACATCCACTTCCTGGTGGTTCACGCCAAAGTGAAGAACGTCAAGTATGATGGAGGAGCTGAGACAGATCCACACTGGAATAAAAAGAGCAGGAAGATGATTAAGTCTCTGGGAAAACTGGCTTTTGATCAGCTGCAGAAAGGAAACCTGATCTTCTATGAATCAGACCTGACAGAGTGTGGCATCGATATCAGAGCAGCCTCAGTGTACTCAGGAGTGTTCACACAGATCTTTAAAGAGGAGAGAGGGCTGTACCAGGACAAGGTGTTCTGCTTCATCCATCTGAGTGTTCAGGAGTTTCTGGCTGCTCTTCATGTCCATCTGACCTTCATCAACTCTGAAGTCAATCTGCTGGAAGAACAACAATCAACCTCCATATGGTCTACATTATTTAAAAAATCTAAATTACAATCTTTGCACCAGAGTGCTGTGAACAAGGCCTTACAGAGTCCAAATGGACACCTGGACTTGTTCCTCCGCTTCCTCCTGGGTCTTTCACTGCAGACCAATCAGACTCTCCTAAGAGGTCTGCTGACACAGACAGGAAGTAGCTCACAGACCAATCAGGAAACAGTCCAGTACATCAAGAAGAAGCTCAATGAGAATCTGTCTGCCGAGAAAAGCATCAACCTGTTCCACTGTCTGAATGAACTGAATGATCGATCTCTAGTGGAGGAGATCCAACAGTCCCTGAGATCAGGAAGTCTCTCCACAGATAAACTGTCTCCTGCTCAGTGGTCAGCTCTGGTCTTCATCTTACTGTCATCAGAAGAAGATCTGGATGTGTTTGACCTGAAGAAATACTCTGCTTCAGAGGAGGCTCTGCTGAGGCTGCTGCCAGTGGTCAAAGCCTCCAACAAAGCTCTGTAAGTTATCACAAATTTTTATGCATTAAAGACACTTTAAAGGAAATCACTTATTTCTTTCTTCTTCTTATGATCCATATAGTTTGGTTTTTTTTGGATATTTGTCACACTTGAATATTTTCAGATCATCAAATTTTAATAATTTAACAGTTGTAAATATTACACATGTAATTTTTAGATAATTAAGTTCATTCATTGAGGGATTTTTTTTCTCTTGGGCCTGTCATGTCTGGCAGTTTTTACAATCAGAATGATGATCCAAATGCATTGTTGTACCAAACATATTTGCTTGTACAAGAAGAGCTCTATAAGTTTAAAGGTTATTCTTGTTAATGTTTCCATTTTATTTTTACTCTTGCCAGATCTGACAGGCAGGAAGAAAAAAAGAAAGAAAGAAGCCAAAATAAAAAAGGAGAGAACAGAGAGAGAAAAAAAAAATAATAATAGAAGATAGATAGATCCACATACACACACATTCACCTTTATATACATGCATATACACATACACATACATACAGTCTTGCTGTAGTTTTTAGTAATGTGTGTGCGCCTCTGTCATGGAACGTACTGAATAATGAGGGCAAAAAGCTGCAACCACCCCCATCTGGATCCAGAAGCAAGTAGGGAAAGACCCACGGGACCCAGGCCATCCTCGGCCCACCAGGAGCTGAGAAGACCCGAGGCCATACATCCCGATGGCACCATGCACACACACTAGAGGAGGAAGGAGGGAGACCCCAGACGGAGCCCCCACAGTCAACGGGCAAGAGCCCAGAGAGCCAGAGGCAATGAGCTGCCCCCCCCCCCCCCCCCCCCCCAGCAGGCCGGCACCTCCCAGCACGAGCCGAGAATTTTAATTATTTAAATTATTATTGTCCCTTAATTGTTTAAATCATCATTTTTAATATAAATCCCAGCTTGCCCTGCGGGCAGTCTTTGTCCTCTGAGCTCAGGTCCTCTACCAGAGGTCTGGGAGCTTGAGGGTCCTGCACAGCATCTTAGCTGTTCCCAAGACTGCCCCCTTCTGGACAGAGATCTCATTTGTCATTCCTGGATCTGCTGGAGCCATTCTCCCAGTTTAGGAGTCACTGCTCCGAGTGTTCCGATTACCATAGGGACAACTGTTACCTTCACCTTCCAAGTCCTTTCTAGCTCTTCTCTGAGCCCTTGGTATGGTTTTGAGCTTCTCATGTTCACTTGCCTCTCTTGGTATTGCAGCGTCTATCACAACGGCTTTCTTCCTCTGTTTGTCCACCACTGCTATGTCCAGTTGGTTTGCCATCACAAGTTTGTCTGTCAGTATCTGGAAGTCCCACACGATCTTAGCTCTGTTATTCTCAACCACCATTGGTGGTAAATTCATGGATCTTTGTTGTTTGATCCAGGACAGTGGTTCTGACACTCACTAGTCCTTGGCCTTCTTCCTTCCGCTTAGCATACAGTCTCAGGGTGCTGGATTTGGGGTGAAACCCTCCAAGGTAAGGAGCTTTCTCATCTTAACATCAGTGGCCATTTCATAGTTGGTATCCATAGCCTGTTTTGTCAGTGATCTGGCTGAGGGGATTCAGGCCTATGCAGAACAGCAGTGGTGCAATTGGTTTGAAATTTGCCTCCAGTGTTGTTCTCCATATTCCCAATAAGTTCCTAATGAAAGCTCTTAGTGTCCTGTTGATTTTGTAGAGTTCTAGGCATTCCAGGTCTGTTTGTGTGGCATTGAGTCAAAGGCTTTCTTGCAATCATCCCAGGCAGTGCACAGGTTGGTCAGCCTGGTCTTACAGTCTTGAGTGACTGCTCTGTTTACCAGTAGGTGGTGTTTTGCTCCTCTGGTATCTCTGACAATTCCTTTCTGGGCCCCTATTATACATTGAGCCACGTGCTGCTCATCTTAGCTGCTATGATGCCTGACAGGAGTTTCCATGTTGTACTGAGGCAGGTTATTGGCTGGTAGTTGGATTTGACCAGTCCCTTCTGGGGGTCTTTGGGGATCAGGACCATATGGCCTTTAGTCAGCCATTCTGGGTGTGTCTTAGCCTCTAGCAGTTGGTTAATTTGTGTTGCCAGGTGCTCATGGAGTGTAGTTAGCTTCTTTAGCCAGTAGGTGTGTATCATTTCAGGACCTGGTGCTGTCCAGCTCGTCATATGTGAGACTCTTTCCTGGATGTCTGCCACTGTGATGGTTACTAGAACCTGTTCAGGGAGGTTGCTGTGGTCTTCTCTTAGATCCACTAACCACTGAGTATTGGTGTTGTGTGACGCATCCTTCTCCCATATGCTCTTCCAGTATTGCTGCATCTCCAGTCTTGGTGGGGGGGTGCTGTTCTCATATTGTTCCCACTGAGAGTAAACCTTGGATGGTTCAGTGGAGAACATTAAATATATATTGATGATCATGCAAATGTGACAAATATGTAACAAACTAAGACATCATTAAGGGGGCAAATACGTTTTCACAGCACTGCATTAGGTTTCAGCAATTTGCTTCATAGCTCCAGTTGTCCTATTGCTCCTCTGTGGCATCACTGCCTTCCAACAGGAGCCTGTAATTATGGTGCTGCTATCCACCCTCCTTATCATACAAAAAAAATATGATACACAAACAGGCACATTGTGAGTTTGTTTCTCACTTCCAGGATGAAGAAGCATTTGCATGTTGACAAACACCACTGTCTGATTCAGCCTCCTAATTTCTGAACATACATTGGCTGGATGTCAGCTGAACAGTTATAATGTTGTTTATTTATGACATCTATGAGCTTTTCAGCTTAGACAGACAGTTCTGTTATATCATCCAGGTAGTTTTTTTCTGTGTGAAATATCTCTCCTCTCTCTGCACTCTTCACTGTTCCCTCCACAACACAGCAGGAAACAAGTTAAAGAGATGAGATAAAGTAACATCTGTGGATGCACAGTTACATTAAGCATCAATTAAAAACAAAAAAAACACAAAAAACAAAACAGTCCAACAGTCAGAAATATGCTCCTCCTATTTTCTCTCATATGTGATGAGAACTATGATGGATCAGTGTCACTCCACACACACACACACACACACACACACACACACACACACACACACACACACACACACACACACACACACACACAAAGTATGGACGCTCAGGCACGTCTGTGTTGCAAGTGTTGGTTATTTGTGGACGATGCAAAAATGTAGCAAAGCAGATTTAATTGATTATGACTCTTAGAATAATGATAATATCAATTTAGTGCATTAATGGGGAAATTACATTAAAAGATTGGTGAGCTATTGCCCGTCACTTTGATCATTGTTGACACCATCATCCATCAACACAACCCTGCACTATATGTTATATCTCCTCAGGCTGAGCAGCTGTGATCTGTCAGAGAGAAGCTGGGAAGCTCTGTCCTCCTCTCTTCAACTAGAAGACTGTGAGCTGACAGAGCTAGACCTGAGTAACAACAACCTGCAGGACTCAGGATTGAAGCTGCTGCTTGCTGGATTGGCGAGTCCCCGCTGTAAACTGGAGACACTCAGGTCAGATCATGTGGTTTGTGATTTGATTTGAGATCTTTTTACCAAATTCTTGCTACATTTAATTTATATCCTGACATGTCCTTAGTTGTAAATCTCTTTCATATTCATGTGACTTGTGTTAATGTTACTGTCCTATTATAGGTTAAACTTTAATAATTAGGGGTGGGACTATAACGTGTTAATTTTGATTAAGTAATTATGGGGAAAATAACGAATTAAAAAATATAAAGCATTTCATTTTGCACTGTGGAACGTTTCTCAGTCCACGAGTTCCACAGCTGTGTAAAAGCAGCTGGTTAAACAGCAAACAAACTTTTTCTCCTTTTTGTGGTTTAATTTTAAATCTTTAATTCAGAATAAGCTGTTAAAATAAGCATGACACATTTCAACATCAAGGAATACAGCTGAACTAATGATTAATTTCCAACTATATTAAGTGAGACATTAATGTTGAATAAAACTATCCAGTTATGATGCTTTACTTTAATTTCAGGAGTTTGCTTATCACAGGAGCACTTCCACCCTTTGTTGGTCTGTGTAGTAGACTGGTGGGAAAATAAACAAAATTTTGAAGTTTAAGCTTATGTATATTGATTCATTCATCAACCAAACTTAAATGAATACTTCTCATGTTAAATATTGAAATGTGATTCATTTCGATTAATTAATTAGAAAGCTCCTAATTAATTAGAATATTTTTTTTAATCGAGTCCCACCCCAACAAATAATATGAATTATTTGGGGAAAAACAAACATTTGAGAGGAACCTGTGTATTCAGACTCAGAGCTTTAGCCGTGAAGCAGACCTCTAATGTGCTCCTCCTCATCAAACATCATCATCATCATCATCATCATCATCATCAAGGATGACGCCAACACATGTTGTTCATGCATTTCTCACTGAAAAGCTGAGACATTGTTCAAAAGAACAGCATTCTTTAAAATGTTGATTGGAGAGGGGAAAACATATAAAGAAGTGCAGAAAACAATAGGTTGCTCGGCTAAAATGATCTCCAGTGCTCTAAAATGGAAAGCAAAGCCAGAGACGTGGACAAAAACACAAGACTACCATTCAAATAGATAGAAGAATAGCCAGGATGGGAAAGACTCAGCCAATGATCAGCTCCAGGGTGATCAGAGACAGTCTGATGTTACCTGTGAGTACTGTGACAATTAGAATACACCTGTGTGAAGCTAATCTGCCGGCAAGAAGCCCCCATAAAGTCCCACTGTGGAAAAAAAAGGCATGTACTGAAGAGGTTACAATTTGCCAAAGAACACATCGACTGGCCTGTAGAGAAATGTAGAAACATTTTGTGGACTGATGAAAGTAAGATTGTTCTTTTTGGGTCAGAGGGCCCCAGACAGTTTGTCCCCTAAACACTGAATTCAAGCCACAGTACACAGTGAAGCATGTTGGTGCAAGCATCATGATATGGGGATGTTTCTCTTACTATGGTGTCGGGCCTATTTATCGCATACCAGGGATCATGGATCAGTTTGCATATATCAGAATCATTGCAGAGGTCATGCTCCCTTATGCTGAAGAGGAAATGCCCTTGAAATGGGTGTTTGAACAAGACAAAGACCCCAAACACACCAGTAAGCAGCAGCATCTTGGTTCCAGACCAAAAAATTAAAGTTATGGAGTGGTCAGCCCAATCCCCGGACCTTAATCCAACAGAAAACTTGTGGGGTGACATCAAAAATGATGTTATTGAGGCAAAGCCAAGAAATGCAGAGGAATTGTGGAAAGTTGTCAAAACATCCTGGGCTGGAATACCTGTTCACAGGTGCCAGAGGTTGGTTGACTCCATACAACACAGATGTGAAGCAGTTCTCAGAAACAGTGGTTATGGTGCTAAAACTAGTTTAGTGATTCACAGGAATGCTAATTCCTAAAGATTTTTAGTTCATAAAGTGAATATTTGAGTTCATAAAGAAAAATGCAGACACTGCTATTTTTTTGAACGGCCCAACATTAATTTTTCTTCATTTCCTGTAAAGTAACTGGAAAAATTATACATTTTTCTTCCTGTTGTGAATTAGAATATAATGTGCAGTGTCCACAATGCCGGTAAATAAAAACAATTTAAGGATTCTGAGCTTTACTTGTGCTTTTAAATGCACTGCTATTATTTTGAACACAACTGTAAGTGTAATAATAGTTAAAGTACAGCTGAAGAAGAACATTCATGAACATCAGATTGACTTCCTTGTGCTTCAGTTTCTTTGTAATGACATTTGCTGAAGTTACTCATGCACTTCCTGGCAATGTATTAACATCTGTCACCCTACACTATGCAACAAGTTGCTGGTTATCATGGGAAGTCATTGATGTGATTGTGTTTCCCTGTAGTTGTTCAGTACTTCCCTGTATCACACAGCCTGCCTAAACAGGCTCTACTGCACTTCTTATTTTCATCCTCACACTCAGGTCAGTACAGCTCATCTTCCTAACTTCATACTTTCTCATTCATTACACTGATTATAATTATATATGATCATAATTATAGATGATCATAATTATAGATGATTAACTATTAGCAACAGACCTGAGAAAGACCTCCTGTTCATGTCATTACTGCACTTCATTCACAATCATTACAGAATGATTTTTCTCACTTATTCTGTTACATTTATAATGCTGCATTTCAAGCAAAATTACCATTAGCAGAATCACATATGTATATATTATGAATAACATACTTTAATCACTAACATGAGCTACCTGGATATTCTTGTCCTCTCTGAAAGGCCTCTGTCTCTGTGCTGAGGGTCTGGATCTGTCTGAGGGATTTCCCTCTGCCTCTTTTATTTTTATTATTATAAATGTGTTTGTATTAATTTGTGGTGTTGCTACAGTAAACAATATCTTCATACATACAGCATATTTCAGTCTTTTCATTTACAGCTGTAAAATATCTACACAGGATGCTCCTTTTCACTTACTGCAGCCTACATGTGTATGCTCAGTGCTGCTGAGTCATGTGATGACACAGCAACAAATCACAGAAGAGCAGAGGATGAGGGGGAGGAGCAAAGTGTGCGAGGAATGGTGTTTGTATAGATGCTGAATTATTGATGAAACAGGAGCAATGTAGTATTTAATGTAGTGTCAATTCTATCACTCCAGTATTGATCTGATACCAATACCATCATTGATATCAACTATCAATTTAGGATTGATCGACCCACTAGTAGCACTCCAATTAAATTAAAATATAAATCAATGTTGCTGAAGAAGACTAATCCTTTACTAATTGTTTTCTTATTATTGTTTTTTCAGACTGAGTCTCTGTGACCTCTCAGAGAGAAGCTGTGAAACTCTGTCCTCGGTTCTCAGCTCCCAGTCCTCTAGTCTGAGAGAGCTGGACCTGAGTAACAATGACCTGAAGGACTCAGGAGTGAAAGCTTTATCTTCTGGACTGGAGAATCCACATTGTAAACTGGAAACACTCAGGTCAGCATTCTTCAAATGTTCAGCAGATGACTAAAATCTGGTTTCCATTAGTGTCTAACTGATGCAGGACTGTGTCTCCTGTGGTTTGTCAAACTATCTAAACTAGTTTTCTGTTACATGGCACTGAACAGGAGTGGCCCTACAATCTCATTGTACATCCTGTATAATGACAATAAAGGCATTCTATTCTATTCTAATTCTATTCTAGTGATGTGTTGTTCACAAAAGAGCCGGCTCTAAGAGCCGATGCTTGGTAGTGAATCAGAAAAGCTGGTTCCCATTGAATGAGAGCAGGATCCCCAATTTCTCATTAGCTCTGCTCACAAACCCGAGGACAGGGGCAGGACCGATGGGTACACCATGGAGCCAATCACACAGGGGGACATGGGGTTATACTATTATGTTAAAGCAAAGGGGGAGATAGATAGCTGTGCAAAAACACATGAACATGAGTGATACATGTTAAAGAAGCAGCATTTGGCTGCAATATAAGGAAACTGGAAATAGCAGAGCAAAGTGCCGTAAATTGAAAATTAGAATTAGAGCAGGTTCCACCACAAACCTGCACCGACATAAAAACTGTCCATCCCTCGGTGCAGTTGGAGGAGAGAGGACAAGCTAGGTCTCCATACTGACCCTGGTGAGTCTGGTGCCTTCAGTGTTTATAAAAACACTGAAGGCAAAAGGGCTTCTCAGCACACAAACTATTCATTTTTGCAAATTTAGGCTAAAATACGAGGCTACAAATGCTAACAAGTAAAGAGCCGTTTGGGAGCCGAAAGAGCCGGCTCTTCTTTGGGAGCCAAGCATAAAGAGCCGACTCTCTGAAAAGAGTTAAACTCCCCATCACTAATCTAAATTGTAGCAGTTTTTTTTTTCTCTGCTTGATGAATTTTTTGTTTTTTGAGTTTCTTTATTTTAAAGATTTCTTTAAATCAGCTCCTGAGCCTTGAATCTGGACTGAAATGCTTTCAGTGTTTTTTCTAAACTGGCTGATGGATCTGATCAAAAAGCAAAAACATACAAAGAACAAAGTGTTGATGTTGCTCACCATGGTGAAATACTGTGTTCTGCACAGTTTGTTCTTATCAGGGTTATTCTAGTTAACGAAGACAAATGAAATAAGGAAAACTTAAATCGAAAAATCATTGTCATTAACTGACTCCTTTGACTACGATAGCACGGATAGAAGCGAGTGTCTTGTTGTGGATGATGAAAAATGTGCGCAACACTTCTCAGTCAGGAAGCCAGCTGTTTTATTTCACTCACTCACATGATTAAATCACGTATGTTTACACAAAGCAAAAACATCACTCACTTCACATGATATAATCATGTGTGTGTGTCCTCATCAAGATAAAAGGGACAACAAAATAACATAGAAAACAAATGATCAACTTATAAAAACTGAAGCTATGATAATTCATAACAATCAGAATAAAGTTACATACAATAATTCCAACAGCTCCTCTCATGTGGTACTTGGGAATCTCCATATGGCACATGTAAGACCACGCCTGAGATCAACACACAAAAACCTTTACAAAACAGTGGATTTTTGTGCTATCTTGATCAAATTTGAAATACACAGTAAAAAGACTTCATTCTACAGCTTCATTATATTTTCCAATCGATATCTTCTACACTCAGTGTGTAGTTAGATAAAAACAAACAGGAAAAATCCAGGCGAGGTAAAAATTGTCTAATTTTTCTGTGTTCCAAACTTAATAGCTACATACTCCTTTCAGTTAGAGCATTTTTGACTGCAGAAATGAAAAATATAGCTTTTGCATGTACTCCAAAGAGTTCAGGAACAGCAACTGATTTAATTTGGGTATGCCTTTTCAGGCGTTTTTGGTGATTTTGGAGCGGCCAGTTAAGAGGTTACACACATGTAGCCTGTAGTGCTGCTGTCTGTGAACAGTTGTTGTTGAATATATTTCTTTAAAGGGCTCTTTGTCCAGTTTTTATTACACAATAGTCACTTTTGTGCCTTGAATCTTGCAGCTGATTAAAGTTTGAAAATACTAAAACTAATACTGAAACTAACTCAAACTAAACTATGATGTAAAATCCAAAACTATTCTAACCCTGGTTCTTCTTCCTCTCTCTGTGTCTGATTCTTAATGAAGTATTTCCTCATGTGCACCTTTAAATGATGTCAGCCTCACCAGCAGCACAGTTCAGTGGAGGATGATGTTTAGCTGCCACTTTGGTTCTGCAAAGATTTGATGGGTTGTGATCAAATTAGTTTCAGATGTTCATGTTGTCCTCACAATGAAATATAAGAACTTCAACAATCAGCAGACTTTTAATTTAGTGCCATCATCTGCTCAGACTTCTAGTTTGACCAAAACTTTCATTCAAACCAAAAAGCAGCAAAACTAATGACACTCCCATCAGCCTCAGTCCTACTTTATGTAGATTTGATCATCATTTTGACTTCACTGATTTGATCACTTGTAGACTTTAACATTTAGACTGACTTGGTTATTTTGAACTCCTGTTTCAGTCATTTCATTTTAAACTGATTTGTTGCTGCAGTTTGTTGTCTGCATGCAGCTGCTCTGCTGTTCTCTAAGAGTATCTGTCATGTCTGCAGGCTGTCAGGCTGCCTGATCACAGAAGAAGGTTGTAAGTCTCTGGTCTCAGCTTTGAGCTCCAACCCCTCCCATCTGAGAGAGCTGGACCTGAGCTACAACCATCCAGGAGAGGCAGGAGTGAAGCTGCTGGAGCAGCTGAGACTGGAAACTCTCAGGTATGGAGAGGCCTGTTGCAGCCACAGACAGTGTCTGATAGAGGAGGAAGCTGTACTTCACTCTGGCCCTGTCTGATGACTTCATGCTGGATACGAGTGTTATCTGAACAGTCACACATAGAGGAACCTTTTTACTTTGCTTCTATCAGAAAGTCTGCTTGAACAGAAACAGTAGATATCTGTATGGGGGTCTTGATCAAGATGGCGCTGGTAAGGTCAGCAGCCGTCGTACCTGCTCCTACGCTTTGTTTGTATATATTAGGTTTAGCTCTAATTTTGGACTTTATAATTCCGCCTGCTCTGTGTCATATCACGTATGACAGACAGACTCTTTTTAATATCAGAATACAGCACTCTGGCTGTATTCTGACACCTTTTTCTCCCGACCCGACTTGGCCTCGGGAGATCCAGCGTTTCCAGTGGGCCAGCTCAAACAAAGGACCCAGGTCACGGACAAGGCCCCGAGGGAAAAGAGCCGGCGTAAGAGAGATGCTGAGGCGCAGAGCGCACCAAACGCCACTGCCGAGCATCCTGTTGGCTAATGTCCAGTCACTGGATAACAAGCTGGACGAACTCAGGGCCAGGATACAGTTTCAGAGGGACATAAGGGACTGCAACATCATCTGTCTCACGGAGACATGGCTGACTCCCCTCATACCGGACCACGCCGTACAGCCGTCGGAGTTCTTCAGTGTTCATCGCACGGACAGAACGAGTGAGTCTGGAAAATCAAGAGGAGGAGGTGTGTGCCTAATGATTAATAACAACTGGTGTGACAGTAGGAATGTTGTCCTTCTGAAACAATCATGTTCACCTAACCTGGAGCTCCTAACCCTGAAATGCCGCCCCCACTACCTGCCCCGCGAGTTCACTTCGGTCATCTTCAGCGCCGTCTATATTCCACCTCAGGCGGACACAAACACTGCACTATCCGAGCTACATGAGGCTATTTCCACCTATCAGGCTAACCAGCGTGATGCGGCTCTCATCGTAGCCGGGGACTTTAACAGTGCAAACTTGAAAAAGGTGATACCGGAATTGATTCAACACATCGACTGCCCCACCAGAGGAGAGAGGACCCTAGACCACTGCTACTCTACATTCAAAGATGGCTACAAAGCAAAGCCTCTTCCGCCTTTTGGGAAGTCTGACCACACCTCTGTCTTTCTCATGCCGAAATACAAACAACGGCTCAGGCAGGAACCCCCTGCTGTGAGAGAAGTGACACGGTGGTCTGATCAAACAGAGGCCGCTCTGCAGGGTGCGTTCGATTCAACCGACTGGGACATGTTTCGCAGCAGCGCGGGCAGAGACATCGAGGAGTTTACGGAAACTGTTGTGGGATTTATTGGGAAAGTTGTTGAAGACACTTCACTTAGGAGGACCATCAGGACTTTTCCCAACCAGAAGCCGTGGGTGGATAAATCTGTCCGCGACGCCCTGAGGTCCCACACCGTTGCCTACAACTCCGGCCTCGCCTCTGGGAACATGGAGGACTACAAGGTTGCATCATACAACGTCCGCAGAGCGGTGAAAGAGGCTAAACATCGCTACGGCCGCAGACTGGAACAGCAACTACAACAGTCTGACTCCAGGGGACTGTGGCAGGGACTACGCACCATCACGGACTACAAAGCACCACACACACACCCGGTGAGTGCCGACGCTTCTCTGGCTGATGAACTCAACATCTTCTTTGCGCGCTTTGAGTCGGGAAGCCGACAGCCCGCTGCGCTCCCGGCCGGAGGGGCGGAGACACTCACTGTGACGGAGCGCGACGTGAGGAGGGCGTTTAGACGTGTAAACACCAGGAAAGCGGCTGGACCAGACGGTATTAGTGGACGTGTCCTTAAGACCTGCGCTGACCAGCTGGCACCTGTGTTTACACTGATATTCAACCTCTCACTGAAACTGTGTGTGATTCCACCTGCTTTAAAAAGTCCATCATAGTCCCTGTCCCAAAGAAACCACACCCCAGCAGCCCCAATGACTTCAGGCCCATAGCACTCACCTCTGTGGTGATGAAGTGTTTTGAGAGACTCATCAAGACATTCATCACCTCCTCACTGCCCACCACCCTCGACCCACTACAGTTTGCATACCGGCCAGACAGATCCACAGATGACGCCATATCCTTCCTCCTCCACAAGACCCTTTCACACATAGACACTGGTAAGGGGAACTATGTGAGAGTGCTGTTTGTAGATTACAGCTCAGCATTCAACACCATAGTTCCCTCCAGGCTGGTCTCTAAGCTGCTGGACCTGGGCCTGGGCCCATCCCTGTGCAGGTGGGTTCACAGCTTCCTGACCAGCAGACCACAGGTGGTACGAGTGGGTCACCTCACCTCATCCTCCCTCACCCTCAACACTGGATCCCCCCAAGGCTGTGTGCTCAGCCCTCTGCTGTACTCACTGTACACCCATGACTGCGAGGCCACGTCAGAGTCCAACGTCATCATCAAGTTTGCTGACGACACTGCTGTTGTGGGACTAATCTCTCACAATGAGGAGACAGCCTACAGGAGAGAGGTCTCCCGCCTGGAGAACTGGTGCCAGGAGAACCACCTCCTGCTCAACGTCAGCAAAACAAAGGAACTGATCGTGGACTTCAGCAGGAAGCAGCAGAGGGACTACCATCCACTTGTCATCAGTGGTGCTGAGGTGGAAAGAGTGGACACTTTCAAATACCTACCATCTCACAGGACCTGTCCTGGACTCATCACATAAACATCACTGTGAAGAAGGCCAGACAGCGTCTCTACCTCCTCAGGCGGCTGAGAGACTTCAAGCTCCCACTCAAGGTGCTCAGGAACTTTTACACCTGCACCATCGAGAGCATCATGCGTGGGAGCATCACCACCTGGATGGGAAACTGCACCAAGCAGGACTTCATGGCCCTAAAAAGGGTGGTTCGTTCAGCTGAACGGACCATCAGAACCACCCTCCCCAACCTGCAGGACATTTACACCAAGCAGTGCAGGCTGAGGGCCATGAAGATCCTAAAACAGCCCAGCCACCCCGGACACTCTCTCTTCTCCCTGCTCCCATCAGGCCGGCGTTACCGATGCCTGAGGGTTAAGACTGAAAGGTTGAAGAAGAGTTTTTACCCACAAGCCATCCGTCTGCTCAACTCTGAGCCCTAACTGGACCATTATTGCACAATGTAAATATTATAATTTAAAAAGTGTGTATAGGTATAGTATATAGAGTATAGTGTATAGTGTGAATTACTTTTTTTTATTTTTATTCTTCTTATTTATATGTGTGTGTACATATGGTTGCAGGTACAAAATACATTTCACTGTGCATTGTACTGTGTATAACTGTGCATGTGACAAATAAACACTATCTTATCTTATCTCAAAGGAGAAAATCTCCATCAACAACAATGGAGCAACCAGTTCAAAGTGATCTCTGCAGAGGAACAGTCTCACATTTTTACCCTCTGACCATCAATGGGATTAAGTTTCATAAATCAATAAATGAGCCTTTCTATTGCTTTCCAGTGGCTCATGTTCCTGTTAGGAGAATCTGAAATATTGAGCATCAAAGTCAGTGAGAAAAATCAAAGTGAAGCAGACGAGTATGAGAATCAGAGTGAGTGAAACAGAGCAGGAGAATCCAAAAACAGAAACTAATGAAAAGTGAAGTGACAGATGCTTCCTTTGTAGTTCACTGCAGCTGCCTTTGTTTGTGCACTGCAATAATGATCTGATCATTGATCCACTCTGATCATTAATATTCAGACCAAGTAGCAGCACATCAAGGACAGGAAAACAAAAAGTCAGCAGGTCCCTCTGTGATCATTTCCATGCAGAAAAATACAACAAACCTGTTGCATCTTTTTCCAGAGCTGTTAATTAACAGCTCACAGAGTCACTGATGTTCTCCATTTAGAACAAACACAAAGAGGACACAATCTGAAAATCAGTGTCTAACAGTGTGTGTCTGAGAGCGATGTAATGTCCATGTGTGCATGCTGAAAGAGACTGTGCTGCTCTGACCCCCCTCCTCCTTTCAGGGTGGAGCCTGCTGGAGTCCGATGGCTGATCCCAGGTCTGAGGAAGTGTAAGTGTGTTTTTAATGTGATTGATGAAAACAAAGCAGCACACATTCAACCATCTTCAAACTGTCACATCACTCATTCACATCTCTGATGTCAGGAGTCATCATCAAAGTGTCAATCAATGAACAGATGATGGATCAATAACTGCAGCTGGATTGTGTTTGTTCTCTCCATCAGATTCCTGTCAACTCAAAATTGGCACAAACACAGTGAACAGAGAACTACAACTGTCTGACAACAACAGGAAGGTGACACGTGTGGAGGATCTTCAGTCATATCCTGATCATCCAGACAGGTTTGATGTTTGGCCTCAGCTGCTGTGTAGAGATGGTCTGACTGGTTGCTGTTACTGGGAGGGCGAGTGGAGAGGAAAGGTTTATATATCAGTGAGTTACAGAAGAATCAGCAGGAAAGGATACGGAAATGACTGTGAGTTTGGAAGAAATGATCAGTCCTGGAGTCTGAACTGCTCTGATGATGGTTACTCTGTCTGGCACAACAACAGAAAAACATCCTCCTCCTCCTCCTCTGTCTCTCACAGAGTAGCAGTGTATGTGGACTGTCCTGCTGGCACTCTGTCCTTCTACAGAGTCTCCTCTCACACTCTGATCCACCTCCACACCTTCAACACCACATTCACTGAACCTCTTTATCCTGGATTTGGGTTCTGGTATTCTGCTTCCTCAGTGTCTCTGTGCTGAGTTGAGTGTAAAGAGTGTCCTCCTGTCAGAGAAACTCTGACTGTTGAACAGATAGTTCAGTCTGTACATGTCTGTCTCTTTCACTCACAAACACGTTTTCAGATTCATGGATTCAATCAGTTGATGTTTGAAACTGTTCTCAATGATTCCTTGTAAACTTCTTCCTCTTCAGTCCTTTAAAGATGGAAGCTGCCATTATTCCAGGATCCACATGTTGTTTTTCTGTCTTTTTCCACTCAAAGCTTCACAGTGAATATCAGGATGTTGTGTTTCTCTGAAGCTCAGTTCAGCTCAGATGATTCAGTTCATGTCAGCTGCAGTTCGTTTGCTGCAGATGACACAAACTGTGATATCAGAGAGGAATCACTGAGCTGCACTGACCCAAAACATCAATTTACAAACTGCTCAGAGACGTTCACACATTATTGTCCAATGAACACAAGTTTGGTGAGCAGCCAGAGTTCATCCTGACATTTATTTTACTGCTGTTAGAATGATGAAATCACAACTAGACTTTAACTTGTCTGTGGTGGCATTTGGACAATTAAATGATCCTTTAGAAACTAGATAGAAATTTCATTATTTGACAACATTGTTTTTTTTTAATATATTTTGTGAAATTTACTTCCTGTATCACCAGCTGATGTAAATTCCTGACTATGGAGCATATGTTACACTGTTGTAACTTCATTGCATGACCTTATTGTGTTGTGTTAGTCAGATCTGGCTCAGCAGGTTTTAAATGTTTTGCTTCAGCAGAGAATCTGTACAGTACTAAAGTCAAAGTGTGTAACTTGGATCAGCAATATTTGCTGAATGTGACAGTTTCAGTGATGTAGCAGGAACATCATTTCCTGTTCCTGGACTTCAGTTTTCTAGTTTGATTGTTAGTCTGTTCAGTGTCAGAATAATAAAGTGATTGTGATTAAACCGTACATCAGTGAGACTCTCCTGTTTGATCAGCAGAGAAAATCCCTCTATGTGTTCAAAATGTGCTGAACATTGACTGAAGCTCTAATAGAGACGGAGAGAGATCCTGTATCTGCTCCTTTGTGGGAGGAACAGGACGAGCACTGCCTGATATAGAAAAGGACCTCCAGCAGTCACTGGTGTGAACGTCTCTGAGCAAACAATCAGAAACAGTTTCCATGAGGGTGGCCTGAGGGCCGAATGTCATCGAGTGGGCCCTGTGCTCACTGCCCGGCACCATGAAGCCAGCTGCTGTTTTCCATAGAATTGGCAGGTCCACCACTGGTGCCCTGTGCTTCTTCCAGATGAGAGCAGGTTCACTCTGAGCACATGTGACAGACATGAAAGGGTCTGGAGAAGCCGTGGACAACATTGTTGCTGTAACATCATTCAGCATGGCCGCTTTGGTGATGGCTCAGTGATGGTCTGGGGAGGTATATCCACGGAGGGACGCACAAACCTCCACAGGCTCAGCAACAACACCCTGACTGCCATCAGGTATTGGGATGCAAACCTTTAGAGCCAGTGTCAGACCCCACGCTGGTGCAGTGGGTCCTGGGTTTTTCCTGCTGTATGATTATACCCGGCCTCATGTGGTGAGATGATGCAGGGAGTTCCTGGAGGATAAAGTAACTGATACCATTGACTGGCCCCCATGCTTGCCTGGCCTAAAGCCAACAGAACACCTCTGGGACATTATGTTTAGGTCCATCTAACGCCGCCAAGCTGCACCTCAGACTGTCCAGGAGCTCGGTGATGCCCTGGTCTAAAACTGGGAGGAGACCCCCCAGGACATCATCTGTGGTCTTATTAGGAGCATGCCCCAACATTGTCAGGCATGCGTGCAAGCACATGGGGACCACACAAACTACTGAGTATGATTTCAGTTGCTCCAATGAAATGTCATCAAAATAGACCAGCCTGCTGCATCATTTTTCTCTGTGATTTTTGGGTGTCTTTTTAAACTCCGCCCCCTGTGGGCTCGTACCTCGGGACTTCCAGGTCATACTCGGCACAGATGTTCCTGTACTATGTCGGCTCCTTGGTCACAGCGTTCCATGTTTGCTCTGCCTGCTAGCATCTCATCATGTGAGGTTTAAATCCCTCCACCTCCACTACAAATACAGACTCAGAGTGAATGGAGCTTTCCCTGCTGCTGTCACTCACACTGATCACTGAACAGTGAGGAGTTCAATCTGAACATCAATGCTTTCTGTTTGTGTGGAGACACAGAGTGACCGATCTGAGCTCATTCATGAGATCACATCTGCTGTGCCTCCCTCAGTCACAAAGTGAAGGTCCATATTCACATATTCACACAGTACCGACTTATGAAGGAATATTTACAACTGTGGAAACCAAATGTGCTCAAATTAAACTATTACAAATCATTCCATTTTTGCCCACTTGTGAGCTCAGAGAGGGTTCATTTCTGCAAAGTTCTTGTTTTTATGACTCACAAAATCTATTTGTGCGATCTGTCTTGTTGTTTGCAACAATAAATATGATATTTTGACATTAACATCAGAAAGTTTATGAAGTATCCAGAGTTATTTTTCTGTGTTCAGTTTTTAACAAGACCAAACGTTCTTCTAGCTCTGCTATTTGCTCGCTGACCACAAAGACAGGTTTTCCCTACAGGCGTGTCTGCTGGAGACAGACAGGTGAGGTCGAAAGCATCGAGCCTCTTTTGGCCCTTGAAAAGCAAACATACGCCAGAGGGGACGGCTCCAAATACCCTGGCATAGTCTCCAGGAGTTACAGGGATATTACATTTTCTGACAAATTCTTCATAGCTGAGCAAAAGTCCTTCACTATTGAATAACTGCTCAACCCATATGATGATGTTCTGAAACCAATATTCCACAAACAGAGATTTCCATTTGTAGAAGATGTCTTTGTTACTCCAAATCAGAAAGTTGTGGGTTAGCGCTGCTCCTTCGGGTGTTGCTGTTGCGTTGAGACGTAAACAGGAAGTGACACACGGGCTGTGCACACTTAAGAGCAAATGACTAAAACTGTAAACTTAATTATCCATAAGAGTTGATTACTTGTTGGGATAGAAACGTAACACAATCAAACACAAAGATTTGAAAGGAATGAAATGAAACAACAGGAAGTGGAAATCATGACAATAAGACTCTTTTTGTGCCACACAGTTGTCACTGACACACACTGTAATCAATCCAACAGGATGCTGATAGCAGCAAATACATGTTAGAGCTCAGAGGAGGATCTGAGTTTAAGTTCCTGCCTCCTGAACAGGAAGATGGAAGGAAAGGAGAGAAATGTTGCTGTATTCCTGGGAAAGGGAAATTCAGAGGAAAATCACAGACTTTCAAAGTAAGAGCTGAGAAAAGGAGGCCAGATTGAAGCTTCACTTTTCACATTAAAGTGATGTTTGGGAATCTGAAGGATGATGTTACTGTAAAAAATCTCACCTGCTGCTCCTGCTTTTCTTCTTCTGCAGCTTAAACAAATATATAAATATATCTGCATGCTCTGCTGAGCCAAGAAAAACAATCTGAAGATTTTGAAATGGTGTGTGTATCTTTGAGGAGTTTTTGAAACAGCTGCTACAGAGTCTGAATGTGTTCTGGCAGCATTTCACATTGAAATATTAACAAGCTCTGAAATATCATCATAAAATGATCTCAGACCATTAAATGTAGAAAATCAATCAAACTGAAGTTCAGAGACTCGGCTCAAAGAGTCCAAATGATTCCATGAGGAAAGATTACTGTGATCAAATCAATGAGCAGTTATTGTTTGGAAATGATAATCAGACATTTTCAGGGAGTTTTTTGTCTTTCTCATGAATTTACAGACTGATAGAAACTCATCTGGATCATCTGATGTGGTTTTAATGATGTGTTGATGTTTTTCACTGTGATCACAGCGTCTGAATGTTGGAGCCAAACAGAAACAAGCCCCACGCGGTCACACAAGTCTAACAATGAACTGTTGATGATGAAGTTCAACCAATCACAGCACTGAAACCTAAACAGAAACCTGTGCAGACACCAGGAGAACATGCAGACTCCACACAGAAAGGCTCGGGAGGCTCAAGTTCTACTCATTTGATTTCTTGGCTGTAAAATGTAAGACGAGATCTGTTTGGTCCCAAAATGTCAAAATATTCCTCTGAGGTAAAGTGTTGGCCTTGGTTCATCCCCACACTGTGACCTTTCCAACAAACAACATTGATCTGTTTGGATTCATCATTTTACTGAGACATTTGGATTATAAAATTGATATAAAAATGAAGATTATTTCAAGAGGAAGATTTTCATGCAGGTAATCATTGATTTGATGATCAGTTAAGAGTAATTATTGATGAAGATGGACTGCAGGCTGTACTGTTTAAGCCTATCAGCTGATCACTGACATGATGCTGTGTTGAAAGAACTGAGTTTGTATGAACAGGTGAGTTTGTTCATTTCAAAGAAGCTCAATGATTTCTGCATTAATATCAAAGATCAAAATCATTGCATCATGGTTGATAACTGTGCAAAAATAGAAACATCAGTGGATTCACTTCCTGGAGGAAACCTGTAGTTTAGAGGAAATGCAGTGATTGGATCCATTTCTCCGTCCATCCTGGTCATTATTATTAAGAACGTTTGTTTGCTTCAACCAATCACAACTTTGGAAAATGTGATTACATCACACATACCAACATGGTCGACCACACCTCCTCACTGAGGTCAAAGTTTAGTCGACCTTTAGTTTTAACAGAACACATAGATTCAGACTGAGTCTGACCAATCAGAGGGCAGATTTTTAGGAGGGAACACACACACACACACACACACACACACACACACACACACACAGCACAGACACACACACACACACAGAGCCTTGGAAGCATTAACAGCTGCAGTCAAACATCTGTATGACCTCAGCCTGAGTCCAAGTCAAAGCTTGTGGAGCATCAATGAAACAGCGACCTCTGTATGGAGCCCAGTTCCAGGGGCTCCTCCTCCCCGTCTCCTGCAGACAGCAGAGATTTTTAGTAGCATTTCCCTTTACACAGTACAAACCTGTGCAGTTTTCCTGCTCGCACACTTTTAGTATATGGAGGCTGATGAACTCACCCAGCTGAAAAACTTCCACTTTCCTCAGTTTATCTTTGTCATCAGAAACAGCTGAAACATTTTACAATGCAGTTATTAATGAATAAAGTTGTTGTGACTGTTTGAAATAGAGAGATGACAAACAGACTAAAATAAGCTGCAGAAACATGAAGCCACCTCTCAGAGTAGTTTCCTCTATTCCACTTTCATTGTTGCTGTCTGAAATGTAACGATTCCCTTATTCAGAGTTCTTCTAAAACAATCGCACACATAGATATAGATGTCTAGAAGATCTATTTTCTCTCTCTGCTTCATCCTTTTGTCTGATTGAGTGAAACTCTTGTTGCAGATGTGGAGAAACAGCTGCAGGTAAAAACAGCTCTAAGAGCCGAGCTCGTGATCTGAATGTCATTCTTGGATCTGACAGACGTGAACATTTTCACAGCACAGTTGTTCAACAGTTGTTCACCTTCATCAACTCTTGTTGTTGGACACAGATAGAGATCCTTCTTCTTCTCAGATTCAAGATGGTTCAAGATGGCGCCGGTGTGTGTGTCTCGCCATCCACGGCTCTCAGTTCTGTTTGTATTTTCTGTTTTTTTTGCTATTGACACTTTTTGTGAACCACATTGACTCTTTACTGACTTATGATCGCGAAGCTCTCTTAAATATTCGACTTGTCACAGAGGAATTGGGAAGGATAAACGCTGGCCGACAGGCCTTTGTCCGACCTCCTCTTTTACCTGGAACACTGGCTTACCTGCATCGCACTCCTGCCTCATCTCATAAAAGGAAGCGTTGCAAACGACGGGGTAAACGCAGCGGTCTGTTGGTGAAATTAAAAAGTTGCCTGATGCGGTCATCTGGAAATGGCAAAACAATCTACCACAGCATCTTGGCGGAACTCAAATTCTTGCACCACCGTGTTGTCTCCCATCGCTCCTTGGAACCCGTTGGCACCTGGCTGATACCTGTTGTAGGAATGGCTGAGGGGAACCACTTGCTCCGTTTTGTTCCACCTCGCCTTCGCAGCGGTGGAGTGAACCCACGGAGCCTCCGGACACTGAAACAGGTTCCTTTTCAGTGTCCTTTTCACTCTCTGGTCTGCATTCAGCTTCCCTGCCTGCCTCCTGAAAATACTCCCCCCATGGACTAACTAAGCAGCGACCCCTCCCTAGGACACACTGGCTCATTTGGCCGAGTAACCGAGCACTACTCACTGCTCTGATCTTCAGACTCCTTTTCTGTGGATTTGCTTTCCTTGGAGCTTCTGGACTAACATGTCTCTCTTCTGCCACAGAGACCTCCTGCCTCGAGGCACCTGCTCCCTGTGTCAGTCTCACCTTTGACCCTCGTCTGCTGAAAATCCCTGTTGTGACAAATAAAGCCTGAAGCTGGTTCCTCTGTCTCTAATGTGTCTGCACTTGAGTCCTCCATTTGTATGGTCCTCACTGGCCTCTGACCTCTTTATTTTCTAGTGTCCTCTGCAGCCCTGCATTACTTTAACAAAGCATTGATGATGATCTGATTGTGACAGTTTTCCCCTCAATGCTGTTTTTGCTTTGTTGCCACTCTGGTTGTTCATTTGTGAGGAAGGAGAGAGGAGGTTTCTGGAGGAGCTTAGATTGAGGAAGCATAGATGTGTCCTATGTGGAAGTCTTTGATTGCTCACTTACTGCCCTCAGGTGGTCACAGAGAGGAACTGCAGGTTTAAACAAACTGCAGCGCAAACACTGAAAAAAATGAGGAGGTTGTTTCCCAGCAACATTAATGAAACTCTGACTGTATTCAGAAAACTCAACACAATCAAAGACACAAAGTCACACAAACAGCATTAATATAAAGTGATGTTGGTCTGTGTAAACACACAAACACACATTTAGGCTTCAAAGCATTTCTGCTCCTAAACAGAATTCAGCTCCAAACCTCTGATGCTGAAATTGTGATTGTTGCTACAAATGTGATGCAAAGTACTCACATCCATGTAGAGCTTTTCTAATATTAACGAGTGAAATGTTGAGAGTGTCAAACTGTACATGTCTCTGTTTTCAGTGTCCATTCTGTTCATTATCATCAAGAAAGTTTGATTGGTTCAGCCAATCACAGCTTTCTAAAGTGTGCTGATGTCACACGCTGCAAAAAGCTGAAGCACACCTCCTCACTGAGGTCAAACTTTCAGTTGACCTTTAGTTTTTGGCTGATTCGGAGCTCTGAGAGGATTCTCAGGATGTTTGGGAATACTGACACAGCCCTCAAAAATCCTCTCCCTCCCTCTTCCCCCGGCCTCTTCCACTCAGCTACTTGTTGTTTTTAGTGTTTAGTCCCATTCATACACTCAGACTCTGCAGACACACTCATTTGATGACACACATATATGACTGTATGGTTTATTGGCTTCATTCAAACACTGAGCATCATCTCCAAACTGTGTGCTCTCCTCCTTTGGCACAGAGTCGAGCTGTGACAGAGTTAGAAGAAGGTTTCATGGCAACTTTGACCTGGACTCAGTCTGACCAGTCAGACACACACACACACACACACACACACACACACACACACACACACAGTAAAAAGCTGCTTTTAGATGACGTGTAGAGAGTGGAGCAGAGACGACCTTTGTTCATCACATTTATTGTTCATATTTCCTGTTTTGATGTTTGAGCAGGAACAGAAACTGTGAAGTGTGTAAAAGTCAGATTAGTGAAGATGTGAGTCCAGATGACGTGTGTGCAGGATCAGCTGAGCTCTGCAGGAGACATGGAGGTTCAAAGATGATGATGATGATGATGATGTCATCATCTCTGATGTCATCTAGGATTCATTTCCATAACTCTGCTTCAGTAATCAGAGAAATGAAGCTGCACAACGTTCATTCAGTCAGCATTTTTTCATGTTTGTATTATCAAAGTGATCCAAATTTCATGCTCAGCTGATAAAAAACAGAAAAATACTCAAAGATTTAAAATCCAGTGATGTGTCCTGACATTAAATCACAGGAGGATCAGCAGGTGATGTTATTGAGTTCTCGTTAAATAAAACTAATGCGTTTGTTTGATGAAGAATTCAGGAGGCGTTCAATTCATTTCCAGTTGCGTTTATTATTATATCAAAAGAAAGAAGTCCGCTAACACCGCATCAGTTCATGAAGTCTAATGGCCTCTCTGTCCTTGGTCTGCCTTTTATTTCTGCTGCACAAGGTTACAAAAGGGTGTGGGTGTTATTGTCTTCTGTTTTACAGCCCCCCCCCCCCCCCCCCCCCCCCCCCCCCCGCTGCCTGGTTCATGTATTTCTGCTTTCAAGTGGAACTAAAACAAAAAAGGAGAACAAAAACAACAGACAGCACACACCTCTACCCTTTATGTCCTGTTATTAAAATCTTGCATGTGTGCAAACAATCATCTTCCACCTACACGTTACTATATAACATATTCATACAACCTATACACCACCATCTGTTCTGTTGGAGTTATGGTATAAATTCCATTCTGTTTATTATAAATTATCATATCTTCTGTTTGTATATTTTCTATAAGTTGTTTTATGTGCATATGATACTGTTGTTTTTATGTTTGAAATGGAAACACGTGGTGGCATTTCTTACAAAGGAAGTTGTAGTTACCTGCAGGCTGCTCTCAGCCTGCAGAGAACACATATAGGATACGTGTTTCGTATACGCCATGTTACATGCGCACATGTCACAGTATGCTTACGACCATATATGGTAAGGGAAAGCCAAGAATGTTGTTTATTACATGCTGTAAACTGCGTTTGGTGTAACCCACGTGATCTTATTGTGAAAATCCGAATAAAAGCGGAGCACAGGAAGCTGTCCTTCAGGACAGATAACTTCCGCTCAGCCGCGAGCTGAGTTCAAGGAACGGATCTCGTCTCCTTGCGCAAGTTCAAAAGAGTTGTGTGTTTGTTCTCTGAGTTATTAAAATGATCTGAACCTATCATGTTCAACTTCTCTTCCTTATCTGCAAATCTATCACTGTTACAAGAAAGCAGGCGCGGTTTATACTAGCAACAGTTCTAACCATCACCACTAATGTAAGCACACCGTGTACATTTCTCATCAACATTTACATCAGTGCCCCCCCCCCCCCCCCCCCCAACAGTCTAATTAAACCAGTTTAACCAGATGTGATGAGCTCAATACAAACACTGATGTTTTTCAGCCATGTCCTCTGGGAGAGTGGAATTCAGAGGAAAATCAAAGTTTCAAAGGGAAGAAAGTTGAAAAGGGGAAAAGAGGAAGTCTCACTTTTCACATTAAAGTTTGATGTTCAGGAACTTGAAGGATGTTAAATGAACCAGACTGCTGCTCCTGCTGAGCCCCTCCCACATGTGCTGCTTCAGGTGGAGTCCCGCCTCCTTCCAGGAATCAGCTCACCTGTGTGTCAGTGTTTGGTGTCCAGGTGTGGAGTGGAGCTTCTTCTTCTTCTTCTGCTCTGTTTGCAGAAAATGTAAGTTTGCTTTGTTTCCTTTAACAGTTTGTCTTCAGGAACTTTACTGTTTGTTTCTGCTCTGTGAGGTTTGGATGTTCAGCTCTGATTTCAGGACAAACTTTGGATCATTCTTTGAAACAAATCACATGATCAGGTTATTGATTAAAATCAGCTGTGTGAAAATTAATTCCAGCATAAGCAGCAAAATTCTGATGCTTCATAGTTCATTTTAATCTCACAGCTGGGAAATCTGAATGAAGGAGGCTGATTGTGTGTGCACTCAGAGTTAGTTGATGGTCAGCAGCTGAACTCAACCTGAATATTACTGTGGATCCACTTACAGCAGGGCGGGAATTCAGAAACACTGAGCTTGGTGTGCTGGTATGCAAAAAATCCAAAATGGCAGCCATTAAAAAAGCACCCATAGGTGGCAAACATACACATACTTCACTAAAGTAGAAGTACAAATACTTTATTTAAAAACAGACTGTTGTAAACTGAAACACTATTTCAACGTCTTTATTCCAGTAAAAGGGAGAACATAGAGACTTTGAAATGTTCTAAAGCAGCTGTTTGAAGGACGTTTCTACCAGATGTTTCTGTGCTGAACTCACTGCACCTCAGGTCACATCAGTGTGATCGTTAAAGTGTGATGATGTCATACCAAAACCTCCAGGGTTTGTAAACTGTGGATCAGGGTCATTTGGATAGTTTCTGTTGTCATAATGATCTAAAAAGGTCAAAGACAATTGTTTGATAATAAATGACTTCATTGAACCACGAACCTTTAATGAAAGAAAAGTTTGTGTGTTATCATTCATATTCTCTGGAAAATGGCTAAAAAAATTAATAAATCACACATTTTGAAAGAGTGTGTAAAGTGTTGAACTGTTATTCTTTTCAGTCTTTGCACTTGACTTTGTGTGTTTGTCACACAAGCAACATATGAAAACCTTAAGCAGACTTAAGCAATCAGGATATAATGCTTGATATACAGTAACAATGTGCTGCAGAGTTACACACAGTTACAATCCTGATACTAAAACAATAACAAAGCAACACTTTCTCAGTAGATTTTAGTGTTAACATGTTCCTGTTAAATACATTGGATTTTAATAATTTATTTCATAGTTTATTTGCAGTACATAAAACAGCTGCAGAGGTTGTGTGTGTTGTTTTGTACATAAAACAGGAAGTGTTGAGCTTGTATGAATGCAGCTGTGTTACAGGTTAAACTGGTTGGACTGTGACAGTTCAGCACTGATGGACTCACATCCCTCCATCTGAGTGCAGATCATTGATCCTGTAGTTGTAGAGCTGAATGTGCTCAGATCAATAACAGGATGTGTGAAGAATAATAACAGCAACAAGAACATTTACCACACAGTTTATTAACTTTGGGGAAATTATGAACAGGCATCAGTGCAGACACCTGTGTTGTTCTTTAGTGTTGTGTCACAGACAGAAAGAAATGTCCTTTTAAAGATGAAATATTGATGATGTTTATTTGCTGCTTTGTCAGCAGCGGCTCCTGAAAAGCCCACAATCCATCAGTTTGAGCTGCTGCTGCTTTCTAACTTTGTGTAACCACTGAGATGAGTTTACAGACACAGGTCAGCTGGAACTGAGCATGTGCTCAAATGCTGAATGACTTTGTGAACACATCATAAACTCATCTGCCTCTCCTCAGCTTCATCTTCATCAGCTCCTCCTCCTCCACCTCTCTGTGCTCTCCTCCATCTGTCCTCTTCTCTCTCTGCCATTCTTTCCCTTTGCTGCAGCGCTGACACATTATTATTGATCAGCTGTTAGAGGCTGAATGTCACAGCCACAGATAATCTGATGCTTTCCTTTGACCATCCAGTTTGTCTTTATTGGCTCTGCCATTAAATCCACCTCAGTGATGACTGAGTTTCACATGGATTTTTATATCCAGCACAGATTTAACACCAACACAAATCCACAGTTAAAGTATCCAAGTACATTTACTGCAGTACTTGTTTGTTCTCTTAAAGTTCTGCTACTATATTTGAATATTTGCAGGTTGTTTCTCTTTTTTCTGCTCGACACTTTTTCACAGCTACAGTTACTTCAGCCTGTACAGATTCAAAGTACAGCTTACATGTTACTGAGTGTAACAGGATCTACTTTCAGTACTTTAAGTACACGTCACAGTGTCAAAGTGAATCAGTGTGTGTGTGCTGGGCTGATGTGTGTTTCCTCTGCAGGTGAAGGTAGAAAGTGTGTGTGAGCTGATGTGAATTCAGCAGCATGGATCAGTGTGAGGACAGAGAGGAGGGAGTCCCTCCCTCTAAAACCACTCTGTGTGGGGAACATGAGAGCCAGACCAAAGCTCAGAGGTGAGATGACCATCTCTAACTGTCCATGACTCTTCTCCATGTCACAGCTCAGCACTCACATCACTGCTGCATCATTATTCACAGGAACCAACCTGAACCTGAACCTGGACCTGGACCTGAACCTGAACCCAGCTGTGTGTCCTTAAAGAGCGACCAGTCAAAGGATGTTGGTGTCTACTTTAAATCAGGTGTTCCTCCTCCTGCAGAGAGGTAATGTGTGTCTAAATGTTGTTCCTGACTCAGTGTTTCTGAATAAATTCTCCATCATGTTTAATGTCAGCTCAGCTCTTTTTCACACACATTTCTGTGTTCATATGTGAAGCGGTGTGTGTTGGAGTTTGTTGCACAAACACAGCAGTCAGAGTGTAAAGAATGGATGTTGTAGGAGGTGTTTGTGTAGTGAAGAGGCTGAGTGTCTGTAGGACTGCAGCTGCTCCAGCAGGGGGCTCCTTTGAGCTGTGCTTCAAACACAGGAGACACCTTTGTGAGTCTGTATTTGATGTCCTGCTGACATGTTTGTCTTCATGAAGGTTTATGGATCATTGTTCTATCCTCACATGTCTGAGGGGCTGTAATGGTTCATACGTTGCTTCCATGTGAGCATGAAGGTTTCAAACAGTAAAAACAGTGGAGTGATTTTCAAATCAGTAACTGTCAGGCAGTCAGTGTAGGGACTTCAAATAGGTGGAACCATTTCTCTCCTTCTGGTCCTCGTAAGCGTTCTGGATGCAGTTCTGAATCAGTTCTAGTTTCTATTTCTAACATTTGTAGGTAGAACAGAGAGCAGAATACTGCAGTCAGGCCTTCTAAAAGTAGAAGCATGTATTAGTTCCTCTAATACGCAGAGATAGAAAAGATCACACTGATTATTTTTCAGCTAATAAACAGATTTATGGAAGGAAATGCTGAGTCTCCTAAAGACATTTCCAAAGAGTAGCAGGCATTTGTTGAAAGGAAGCAGAGCTAGAATTGATCAGTGCTACTTCCAAAGCAAATCATTTCACACAGTGCATTCGATCTATAGTGTTTTAGTGACACAGAGGAAGTTGTTGAGAACTGGGAGCTCAGCAGTGAAAGCACAGAGAGAGAGACTGTCTTACTCCAGGGCGCTTCAGCTGAAAGGAAATCTTTGTGAAGGAGTTGGTGAGAGCTGTTAGGACTAAACCACAGTGAGCTGAAAGCTGTGAACAGCTGCAGACTGAGCTGTAGATTCTCAGTGGGATCACTGAGGGCTAGTAAAGCTTTGCTGCTACAGGGAGTCATCTGCTTCACTCTTCATCCAAACATCACTTCGTGGACTTTGAGCTTGTGTTGGTCCCTGTGTGGATGAGAGCTAATTCTTCATGATTCCTTCACAGAGTGGATCAGGAGAGCTCAGAGGTTCCCAGTGGTCAGTCTGCCCAGCAGCATCCAACACAGCTGGACTCCATATTGATGGTTTGTACATGTACAACAACTACTGTTACATCTGTTCTTTCAGTCATCTCCATGCTGCACTTTGTACACCAGTGGATTGCACTGCTCAACATTGTTACCAAAGATGTCTGCTTCACAGAGAAAATGTGCTTTTTCTTATGGATTTTGATCTCTGTCTATAGATGCTCCACAACCATTTTTATTGAACCATGTAGAGCAGCAACAGAGGAAATGCAGAGGAAGTGATCAGAACATTTTGTGTGGATGTCATTATCTTGTTATTACTGAGCAAGTATCTCTATGCTGTCAGCTGGAGCACCACAGTCATATTCATGTGTAATATGTGAAATTTAATTGCTCATTAATTGAAGGTTCCAGACCACTTTAACTCCTGCTTGTACAATATTTTAATATGCTTAAAAATATAAACATGTGTGTTTGCCCAAAAAACTCAAATATGGGTCCATACAAGGGCGTAGGAAGGAGTTTACTATTGGGGGGACACATATCGGAAACCTGACAGATCCGTAAATACTCGGAGCAAAGCATTAAAAATGCTATTTGATCTTTTACTTTCTTCTTTTTCAAATGTTTCTTGGAAAATAGTGTTGTGTAAACCTATATTATTGCATGTATAATTTATATATATGTTGGACAAACCACCAAACAAAATGGCTTGAGTCTTTTATGAACCATAATGACCATGTCATTCCAGGCTGTAGGGCTTATGTTATTAGCTGGCCACACTGGTACTAGTACAAGGGAGTATTAGGGCCACACTGAGAAAAAAAAAATTGTGCATTTTGAGAATAAATTCAAAATTTTGAGAAAAAAGTCAAAATGTGCAGATTAAAGTTGCTTCAATTCAAACTACCCTGACACGTCTGTTTTCCCCTCCAGAATGTCTTGTATTATGAGTTAGTGAAATTATACTATAGAATCGGTTTTAGTAACAAGGAAATGATTTCTCTTTTAGTACATAAACATGATGTAGTGATAAGTATGAGGACGTTAAAGAGAGAGTGCAGAAAGCTGCATCTGCTCAGAAGGAAAAACCATACAAACTGGCAACAGTTAGCTGCAAGGATGCTGCACATTCATACAGTACAGAGGGAACATGTAGACCCACAAGACACAATAACACAGCTGATCAAGCTGTTTCTACCCAAGGCATTTTGTAGAGAGTGTAGCAGCTGTAGCAAAGAGTTTCTGACTCCTGCCGCTGTCTCCGCCTCCCAGACACTTGGCCGTTCAGAGGGGGGGCAGGGGGAGCGCAGTGGCATGACACTATGTTGCGGCTTCAAAATAACAGCACACGAGTTAAAAATTTTTCTCCTCCGCAGTGTAATTTCTGGGTAGGACAAATGTGCCTGTCTCCAATATTGGGGGGGACACATCCCCCCCGATTCCTATGCCTATGGGTCCATAGCAGTTTTGCCCTTTTAGGCCCCCCAAAGGAAATCCTGTGTGAACCCCACAGTGGATTTGCTCAATGAAAGCACACATGGAGCCCATGCAGGCTAGTCCATTTGACCTTTTAGGGTCCCCATGAGGGTTTTCCCTGAAATGGCAAAGGACGACTATAGCAGGAAATTCAAATCCAAGGTCAGATTAGAGGTCAAAGGTCAAATAGAGATAATATCATAAGATCTGAAAGTTTTAGTGTTTCTGGTTTCAATGAAGAAGTTTTGGTTTTAAAACAGACCTTGAAGCATATCATGGAAACTAGAACCAACCAACAACTAAGCATCATTTTTAATCTCAGTGGCCTAAAATGAGTGAAGTTTGACTCCATTTATTTTAGAAACATCTTTGCTGTAGACCAGTAGATTCTCATTGTGATCTGATGTTTGGCTCTATGATTCAGTCTGATTGGGTCGTTCATATAGTATTCTGTTCCAGCTGCTGGAGGACAACATCATCACTTTTGTGAAGAATGAGCTGAAGAAGATCCAGAAGGTTCTGAGTCCAGATTACCCAGAATGCTTAGAGGGTCATGGGGAGGGTGACCCAGCCTTGGAGGGTGAGGATAAAGAGCAGAAGAGAAGCAGAGAGGCTTTTGTGAAGATCACACTGCACTTCCTGAGGAGAATGAAGCAGGAGGAGCTGGCTGACCATCTGCAGAGCAGTAAGAGGATTTCTCTGAAGATTTAAGCTGCTGCAAAAATAAAATATTTACTAATGTCTCAACAGATGGACCAACATGTTGGTCTACTTAATATAGAATAATTGCTTTAATAGCTTATTATTGCATTTTCAGAATACATTGCTCCAGTCGGTCAACAAGAACTTAAATCTGCTCTGACGAAGAAGTTCCAGTGTGTGTTTGAGGGCATCGCTAAAGCAGGAAACCCAACCCTTCTGAATCAGATCTACACAGAGCTCTACATCACAGAGGGAGGGGCTGCAGAGGTCAATGATGAACATGAGGTCAGACAGATGGAAACAGCATCCAGGAAACCAGAAACAACAATCAGACAAGAAGACATCTTTAAAGGCTCACCTGGAAGAGATGAACCAATCAGAACAGTGCTGACAAAGGGAGTGGCTGGCATTGGGAAAACAGTCTTAACACAGAAGTTCACTCTGGACTGGGCTGAAGACAAAGCCAACCAGGACATCCAGTTCATGTTTCCATTTGCTTTCAGAGAGCTGAATGTGCTGAAAGAGAAAAAGTTCAGCTTGGTGGAACTTGTTCATCACTTCTTTACTGAAACCAAAGAAGCAGGAATCTGCAGCTTTGAAGACTTCCAGGTTGTGTTCATCTTTGATGGTCTGGATGAGTGTCGACTTCCTCTGGACTTCCACAACACTGAGATCCTGACTGATGTTACAGAGTCCACCTCAGTGGATGTGCTGCTGACAAACCTCATCAGGGGGAACCTGCTTCCCTCTGCTCACCTCTGGATAACCACACGACCTGCAGCAGCCAATCAGATCCCTGCTCAGTGTGTTGACATGGTGACAGAGGTCAGAGGGTTCACTGACCCACAGAAGGAGGAGTACTTCAGGAAGAGATTCAGGGATGAGGAGCAGGTCAGCAGGATCATCTCCCACATCAAGACATCACTAAGTCTCCACATCATGTGCCACATCCCAGTCTTCTGCTGGATCACTGCTACAGTTCTAGAGGATGTGCTGAAAACCAGAGAGAGAGGAGAGCTGCCCAAGACCCTGACTGAGATGTACATCCACTTCCTGGTGGTTCAGGCCAAAGTGAAGAAGGTCAAGTATGATGGAGGAGCTGAGACAGATCCACACTGGAATAAAAAGAGCAGGAAGATGATTGAGTCTCTGGGAAAACTGGCTTTTGATCAGCTGCAGAAAGGAAACCTGATCTTCTATGAATCAGAAGTGACAGAGTGTGGCATCGATATCAGAGCAGCCTCAGTGTACTCAGGAGTGTTCACACAGATCTTTAAAGAGGAGAGAGGGCTGTACCAGGACAAGGTGTTCTGCTTCATCCATCTGAGTGTTCAGGAGTTTCTGGCTGCTCTTCATGTCCATCTGACCTTCATCAACTCTGGAGTCAATCTGCTGAAAGAACAACACACAACCTCCATATGGTCTACATTATTTAAAAAATCTAAATTACAATCTTTGCACCAGAGTGCTGTGAACAAGGCCTTACAGAGTCCAAATGGACACCTGGACTTGTTCCTCCGCTTCCTCCTGGGTCTTTCACTGCAGACCAATCAGACTCTCCTAAGAGGTCTGCTGACACAGACAGGAAGTAGCTCACAGACCAATCAGGAAACAGTCCAGTACATCAAGAAGAAGCTCAATGAGAATCTGTCTGCAGAGAAAAGCATCAACCTGTTCCACTGTCTGAATGAACTGAATGATCGTTCTCTAGTGGAGGAGATCCAACAGTCCCTGAGATCAGGAAGTCTCTCCACAGATAAACTGTCTCCTGCTCAGTGGTCAGCTCTGGTCTTCATCTTACTGTCATCAGAAGAAGATCTGGATGTGTTTGACCTGAAGAAATACTCTGCTTCAGAGGAGGCTCTGCTGAGGCTGCTGCCAGTGGCCAAAGCCTCCAACAAAGCTCTGTAAGTTATCATAAAGCTTTATGCATTAAAGACACTTTAAAGGAAATCACTTATTTCTTTTTTCTTCTAATGATCCATATAGTTTGTTTTTTTGGATATTTGTCACGTTTAAATATTTTCAGATCATCAAATTTTAATAATTTAACAGCTGTAAATATTACACATGTAATTTTTAGATAATTGAGTTCATTCATTGAGGGATTTTTTTTTTCTCTTGGGCCTGTCATGTCTGGCAGTTTTTACAATCAGAATGATGATCCGAATACATTGTTGTACCAAACATATTTGCTTTTACAAGAAGAGCTCTATAAGTTTTCTAAAGGTTATTCTTGTTAATGTTTGCATTTTATTTTTACTGTTGCCAGATCTGACAGGCAGGAAGAAAAAAAGAAAGAAGCCAAAATAAAAAAGGAGAGAACAGAGAAAAAATAATAATAACAGAAGATAGATAGATCCACATACACACACATTCACCTTTATATACATGCATATACACACACACACACACACACACACACATACAGTCTTGCTGTAGTTTGTAGTAATGTGTGTGCGCCTCTGTCATGGAACGTACTGAATAATGAGGGCAAAAAGCTGCAACCACCCCCATCTGGATCCAGAAGCAAGTAGGGAAAGACCCACGGGACCCAGGCCATCCTCGGCCCACCAGGAGCTCAGAAGACCCGAGGCCACACATCCCGATGGCAACCATGCACACACACTAGAGGAGGAAGGAGGGAGACCCCAGACGGAGCCCCCACAGTCAATGGGCAAGAGCCCAGAGAGCTAGAGGCAATGAGTTGCCCCCCCCCCAGCAGGCCGGCACCTCCCAGCACGAGCCGAGAATTTTAATTATTTAAATTATTATTGTCCCTTAATTGTTTAAATCATCATTTTTAATATAAATCCCAGCTCGCCCTGCAGGCAGTCTTTGTCCTCTGAGCTCAGGTCCTCTACCAGAGGTCTGGGAGACATGGAGACAACTGTTACCTTCACCTTCCACGTCCTTTCTAGCTCTTCTCTGAGCCCTTGGTTTGGTTTTGAGCTTCTAGTGTTCACTTGCAACGTCTATCACAACGGCTTTCTTCCTCTGTTTGTCCACCACTGCTATGTCCGGTTGGTTTGCCATCACAAGTTTGTCTGTCAGTATCTGGAAGTCCCACACAATCTTAGCTCTGTTATTCTCGACCACCATTGGTGGTAAATTCATGGATCTTTGTTGTTTCATCTAGGACAGTGGTTCTGACACTCACTGGTCCTTGGCCTTCTTCCTTCTGCTTAGTATACAGTCTCAGGGTGCTGGATTTGGGGTGAAACCCTCCAAGGTAAGGAGCTTTCTCATCTTAACATCAGTGGCCATTTCATAGTTGGTATCCATAGCCTGTTTTGTCAGTGATCTGGCTGAGGGGATTCAGGCCTATGCAGAACAGCAGTGGTGCAATTGGTTTGAAATTTGCCTCCAGTGTTTTTCTCCACATTCCCAATAAGTTCCTAATGAAAGCTCTTAGTGTCCTGTTGATTTTGTAGAGTTCTAGGCATTCCAGGTCTGTTTGTGTGACACTGAGTCAAAGGCTTTCTTGCAATCATCCCAGGCAGTGCACAGGTTGGTCAGCCTGGTCTTACAGTCTTGAGTGACGGCTCTGTTTACCAGTAGCTGGTGTTTTGCTCCTCTGGTATCTCTGACAATTCCTTCCTGGGCCCCGATTATACATTGAGCCATGTGCTGCCCATCTTAGCTGCTATGATGCCTGACAGGAGTTTCCATGTTGTACTGAGGCAGGTTATTGGCCCGTAGTTGGATTTGATCAGTCCCTTCTGGGGGTCTTTGGGGATCAGGACCATATGGCCTTCAGTCAGCCTTTCTGGGTGTGTCTTAGCCTCTAGCAGTTGGTTCATTTGTGTTGCCAGGTGCTCATGGAGTGTAGTTAGCTTTTTTAGCCAGTAGGTGTGTATCATGTCAGGGCCTGGTGCTGTCCAGCTCGTCATATGTGAGACTCTTTCCTGGATGTCTGCCACTGGTTATACTGTGATGGAATGTCGTTATATAACACTGCATGAAAAGTGGGTTTTCGACAGTTTCTTGTATGTAATATTGCCGCCCGCCTTGAGCTTCAGGGCTCTCAGCAGGAGGCTTTGGCCAGAACAATAAACTGTAGGGAAACTGCCGTGGACTCTGTGTCAGTGCTCCCTCAGCTCCCCCCCTCTCCTCAGGTCTAGGGCAGGCTCTCATATGTAAATGGTAAATGGTAAATGGACTAGTTCTTATATAGCGCTTTTCTACTCAGTCAGAGCACTCAAAGCGCTTATACAACACGTTTTTTACATTTACCCATGCACACCCATTCATACAAGCACTTCCATGCCCTAAGCTAAGTGCTTTTTTAATTATAAAACATCCACACACATTCACACTCCAACGGAACGGTCGGAGAGCAACTTGGGGTTAAGTATCTTGCCCAAGGATACATTGGCATGTAGCCTGGAGTAGCCAGGAATCGAAGCCCTGACCTTCCGATCAGTAGGTGACCTGCTCTACCTACTGAGCTACAGCCAGTAGGTAAAGGAGTTTTATGTAAAGGAGGTTTCTGTGAGTCATACAAATGCAAATCAAGTACTCGCCAGAGGTCTACCCCTCCCAACAGTTGTAACCAACATATTTTTATTTTGAGATATATATAATCAAATTTACATTATCATCTTTTAAGCCTTTTTCCATTACAATGTGACTACACATAAATTATACAGCGAAACATTCAAACAAGACTAAACTCAGAAGAAATCATTCTATTTTATAAATTAGTATTATCTAGTTGGAAATATACTTTTGGCTTTTGTCCCTTTTTCCAATAAGGCTGTGAGCTTCTGTCTGTGAGCTTCTGTCTGTGAGCCTTTGTCATGGTGTTTTTGGTGAACCCTGAACTTTAGTGACTGAGGGAGATAAACAAAGGCTATAACTTGATGTTGGTGACACCACAAGCATTATTTTCATTGAAAAGCAAACTCAGTTTTCAGTCTAATTCACTGTAACTAAAAGTCTGTCACACCATCATCCTCTTCTGTGATATCAGCAAAACCTTCATGAGAAAAATGTAAAAAAAAAAAAAAAAATAGACAGTGGATGTGTGTCTTCCAGCTCATAGGGGGTCGTTTTGACTGTTGGGTTTTCTCTGTATTATTGTTGGGTCTTTACCCACAATACAAAGCACCGTGAGGCGACTGTTTGTTGTGATTTGGCGCTATATAAAAAAAATTGAATTGAATTGAAATGAAATGAATTGAATTCCGTGTGGCAGCTTCCTCGCCTGTGATTGGACAATACAGATCACGTGCGGGATTGCGCTGAAGGTCTCGCAAGACCAAAGGAAATCAGTGCGGTCGTTCTCTTCCGTTCAAACTGAATGGCGTTCTTTGTCTACGCTGCTTTCCTGGTACGACAATGGAGATCGTCTATATTTTCAACACCCCAGAAGCTCCTCGTGAAAGCGGGCCTCTCTACCGGCCAGCTTCAACCAGCCCCGCTGCAGACGAGAAGACACTGCTGGCTGCAATGAGTGGGTTATCTCCTGTTTTTTTGCAACTTAAAGACAAGATAGCGTCTATTGTGTAGAGACTTGATGCTCTGGACTCTAACAAAGACTCACCTACTAAAGAGGAAAAGACGGCAGCACAATCCGAAAACTGCGGTAAGACTTGGTCGTTTCTAAAACAAAAATACTAAGCGTGGCGGAATGGTCACAGTAAGCTGACAGACGTATTGTGATTTGGTTTCTTATTTTTATTTGGTTTCATCTTATAGGAAGCAGTTCCTGCACAACTCTGAATCCAATAAAAGCCGGTATGATCCTCTGCAGAGGTAAGAATCAGAAACAAAGCAGCAGTATTCAATGTGTGGAGGAGAGAAGAACTCAAAATGTTTTTACTCTTATTTATTTTCACCTTTATTTTCCACAGACTGTGTTTGCCTCACAACGCGAGTGTGAGTGTTCCTAATGCGTGGACCGTGATATAATTGTGTGTAAGTATCTATTGGTGTTGTATGTGTGTTTTTTGCCTGGATATGTTTATGTATGCACTGTGTTTATGCTCTTTATTTACAATGTACAAAAATGTTTTCCAGCTTCTTGTTAAAACTACAGACGGTTCGCCACAGCTTCCACTACAGTCAGCCTCACGTTCAGGAAAAGGTGGCAGCCATTAAAAATCCTGCCCGGTGGCGTGCAGGAAGGAAGCCGGTAAGACGTGTTGGATTGTTTTATTGGTCTGCTGTATTTGTGTAGTTAGCTTGTAAATGCAGTTTTATTTTTGGAAAATATTACTTATTGATTTTTTTAACTTTATATAAAATCTGGCTTCTTTTGAACAACCCAAAATGTCTATAAAAAGATGATGCAGTGAAGGTGAAAATAATTAACACTGAATATTTATAGTTTTAGCAGCTGTAACATTTTGGGACCTAAAGATAAAAAGTGTATAATCAGTTTAAAGGTGCCTCAAGGGTTAATGACCAAAATCACTGAAGTACTTTTATCAGTGTTAAATGTTTTCAAAGTATTTGTTCATTTGTCTTTTATTCACAGGATGCAGGAGTTGGTACTTTGTCACATAACCATTGTTTCTGATCACAAAGATGGGCTGATTAATTTATTTTTTTGCATTCAGGGTCTTATCTGCTATGTGTGCATTCAAAGTCAAGAGACTCAAACTTTCAGTGTAGTTTCCTGATTTTTCACAATATTTCATATAGTTTCATAATGACTTAATGTGTGCTCTGTGTCAACAGCTGCTGGAGGCGAGGGCGAGTGTCCTGGCAGTGAAGGAGGTTGCCTTCTGGGACGGTGTCACCACTGACCTCATGTTGGATGAGGAGGATGGCGTCTCAGAGGGCGTGTCGGGCTGGATTAAGACCCCCAAGCTTCCCCAGCCAGGAGCTCAGTGACCTCTGAGCCAAACTGCAAGACAGACTAGAAGCTCACCCTAAATACAACGCCGTGCACCATAAGTGTTTGTATGCTGGACCATGCTCTGAGAGAAAGCCACCACCACATGGCCCAGAAGTAGCAAAGCATTATATGTCATAATGTTTTTGTTTTCTTTTTATATGTAGCCCGTCTACCATATATGTAAATAACGACGTAGATGGGGCCCTAGGTTCTTTTCTCTATCTACTGTAACTGTTAACGATTCAAGATTATTCAACTCAAATTACCCCCAGAAACTAACATATACTAACACACAATAGGATCAGCAACAGAGAATGTACATTTACTACTACCACCTTGAAACCTTAAAGAGAATGAGCTTTACTATAAACACAATAAACACAACAGTATTTGAAATTAAAAGAGTCAATTTACTAATAGTTCAATGAAAATAAAAGAGAAATACAAAATTAAAGTCCTTTCTGTTATTTAACTTAAATTTCAGATCATCCTTATCCTTTAACACTATGCCGGCAAAACAATATAAAAGAAAATAAATGTTGCAGGCCTGAATCGTGGCTGGAGATCGTAGTGACCTAAAACTCAATGGTCGTTTCACTCCACCTGGAGCAACAAAATAAAATGGTGGTACCTTTTTGAAAGACACGTGTCCAGCAGAAAGAAGCTAGCCAGCAGGCCTCATCTCCGGAGCAGAACAGAAGCTCTCAGGAATCACTGCAGAACAAGATGGACTTCACCTCCACTAGAGGAACCACGGGCATCCCCGGGCCACTCTAATTGTTGCTTGGATGCTGTCTCTTTTCCAGGCCCACAAAATGTCCAGACCGGGCAGCCAACTTGAAGCTGGGTTAGCTACTAGCCGCTTACAGTCCGATCGCTCAGTCATTAGCTACTCACTTCACCAACGAGCAGCAAACTTCCACACAGCAAACTTCAGGTCGACATTTGCTATTCTCAGAATGGCCCACAGTCTCTGACTTGTCTAACCGACGATCCAAAATATCTGTAGCCATAAACTTTTGCCTCCGATCTCTGCGGGAATCCACTTCTCTGCGGTAGCTCCTCTCGTCTCCTCTCGTGCTCACTCCGCCATCCCACCTGTGTCTCCTTTACGTCCACTTGAAAAAAACAGTTCTTTCAAAGAAATACAGTTTTTAAAACCAAAAGAAATATACAATAATTAAAACAAATGGTTTTTAACATTCTTAATATTTCAGCCATGAACTTAACACAACAAAATATATTTTTAACTGTTTTTAACCAAATATCACATATTTATTATGAACAGCTTATTTATTACAGTTTCCCATTTTTTAACCGGGCTACACCCTCCCCCTTCTAAACGTCTGATGTCCTCATCAGGCTTCAAACATCTCAAAACATAAAACACATAAGGGGGTGTGAGCAAACATCCTGTTTTTTTTTTTTTTTAGCTTTGCCCAATCTTTATGACAACACCTCTATGTATGATGGTGATTGGTTCATCTTTGGCAGTACCTGGTTGTCATACGTTAGCCTAACAACTGGTTTCACTGTTCTCTTGGGGCGGATCTCAGTTTTCTCATCATGTCTGCAATCTGTCTCTCTCACATATCTTGGAGCTCTAGCATGGTGAGATCCATCCCCTTCCAAATCTTCTTCCTCAAGATCAGTTCCAGAATCAGGAACAGAATCCTGAGATTGCTGGTCTTGATCAGTCCAACGCTCTTGCTCAGAATGATCCAGCTCTGGACCTTCATCTAATTGAGAAAGCAATCTCTCATCCTCCAGTATAACAGATGACCGCCTAGCAGGTTGCCACATTTGTTGCCCCAATCTTGCTGAGCATTCATCGGCAATCCTTGCTGGTCTATAATACTCTAAATCAGAGGATGAGTCAGAGTCTTGCACCTCTCGACTCTCAGGTAAGTTTTGGGTCCATCTCTGGGTAGATGAAGTTCTGGTCTTTGGTCTGGTGGGTGGATTGCAATCCCTATTAATCTTTGGCAACCTCACAAGTTGTCCAATAGGCAGGATATGGTCACGATGAATAGTTTTCACGCCTCCACAGCCATCTTCAGGTTTGACTCTATAAACTGGAAGATTGGGCAGTTTTTCCACTACAGTGTAGGGGACAGGACTCCACCGGACTTGCAACTTATGCTTTCCTTTAAGCCCCAAGTTCTTGAGTAACACTCTGTCACCTACTTTGAGAGACTGAAAGCCAACTCTTTTGTCATACATTCTCTTGTTCTTATGGTGACTCTTGTTGGCAGTTTCAGTGGCAAGCTGATATGCTCTCTGAAGGTCTTCATTCAACTTTGCCACATAGCGTGAATGGCTCTCTCCTTTTCCATCCTCACCAGTACCAAAACACAAGTCCACTGGGAGCCGGGCTTCCCTGCCAAACATCAGATAATACGGGGAATACCCTGTTGCGTTGCATTAGTACTGTTGTAGGCATGAACCAGAAATCCAACATGTTGACTCCACTGTTGTTTTTTCTCATCACTCAGAGTAGCAAGCATGGAAAGCAAGGTCCGGTTGAACCTTTCCGGTTGAGGGTCTCCTTGAGGGTGATACGGAGTAGTTCGGGACTTCCGCACTCCCATCATCTTCAGCATGTCTCGAATCAGGTGACTCTCGAAATCTCTGCCCTGATCTGAATGGATTCTAGAAGGCAGACCTTAATGTACAAAATACTTGTCAACCAGTATCTTTGCCACAGTCTGAGCCTTCTGGTTCTTGGTAGGGAAAGCTTGTGCATAGCGAGTGAAATGATGAGTGATCACTAATACACTGCTCATGCCTTTACTATCAGGTTCCAGTGAAAGGAAATCAATACATTCAAGATCCATAGGGCCACTGCTCAGGATCTGATGTAATGGAGCTGCTCTCTGTGGAGGTGACTTACGGGTAATGCACTCTCCACAAGTCTTCACATGCTGCTCCACATCTCTTGACATTTTGGGCCAAAAGAACCTTCTCCTCAGGAGATCAGTGGTCCTTTCAATGCCAAGGTGTCCCAAATCATCGTGCAATGATGTCAACACAATCTTACGGAACTCCACAGGTAGAACAAGCTGAGTGAGTTCTTCACCTGAGGGTTGCCTGCTTATTCGATAAAGCAGCCCATCCTTTATTACCAGCTTATCATTTTCTCCTTTCAGCTGGGAGAGCTCTGGATTATTCTCTGTATCCTCAGGCCATTGTTTATTCTGAACCGCTTGCAAAGCTGCTCCAATCACCACATCCTCTTTTTGGGCACTGACCAGCTGTGGTTTTCTCAGACACTCCTAAGACTTCAATCCCATGTATGTTGGGAAAGAGTAGATATCTGGCACACAAGCAGGAGAAGCTCCTAACTGATCAATGTACCTTGGGGGGCCATCTGAGGACTCAGAGACACAAACCTTTTGACAGACTGACTTTACATCTGTCTGCGGAATGATCTCCCATTCTGTGTCATCACTGTCTGGAAAGTTTCTGGAAAGGAGGTCAGCATCTATATTATGCGTTCCAGGTCGGTAATGGATGTCAAAGTCGTATGTGGAAAGGTCAGCAAGCCATCGATGCCCTACTGCATTAAGCTTGGCTGTGGTGAGCACATATGTCAAGGGATTGTTATCGGTGCGCGCCGTGAATCGAACCCCATAGAGATAATCGTGGAACTTGTCCACCACAGCCCACTTAAGTGACAGGAACTCCAGCTGATGTACTGGGTATCGTTTCTCAGATTGGCTCAGCTTTCTGCTGGCAAACGCAACTGGTCTCAATCCTTCTGGGTATTCCAGATAAAGGACAGCCCCAATCCCCTTCAAGCTTGCATCCACATGCAGGATGTATGGCTTTTCAGGGTTAGCAAAAGCTAACACAGGGGCGTGAGTCAAGCAGTAGATGATCTGATGGAATGCATCTATGCAGGACTGATCCCATCTTTCACCAAAAGGTTCGGACTCACTCAGGTAAGTCTTAGTAGGGTCTCTGTTTTGCCTCTTACTTTTCTGGGTAGGGGCATAACCTTTTGTCAGCTCAGTCAACGGTCTGACAATGGCAGCATAGTTGGCTATGAACCTGCGATAGTATCCGCAGAAACCCAAAAAGGATTTCAATGTTTTCAGGTTTGTTGGCTGAGGCCAGCCAATGACTGCCTCGATTTTCTGTGGGTCTGGTGAAACACCATCTGCGGATACAATGTGGCCAAGAAACTTTACTTTTGGCTGGCAAAACTGACACTTTTCAAGAGAGAGTTTCAGTCCAGCCTCTGCAAGTCGGTCTAGAACTTTGAGGAGCCTTTCCTCGTGCTCTTCCAAGGACCTTCCAAAGACAATTAGGTCATCGAGGTAGACCAGTACTTGCAGCAAGTTCATGTCACCAACAGTCTTTTCCATTAACCTTTGGAAAGTTGCTGGGGCTCCAGTTATTCCCTGAGGCATTCTTTCGAACTGGAAAAAGCCCAGAGGACAAATGAATGCAGTTTTTTCTTTGTCCTCCTCAGCCATAGCTATTTGGTAATAGCCACTCCGCAAGTCGAGAACAGAGAACCACTGGCTTCCGGACAGGGAGTCCAGTACTTCATCAATACAAGGTGTAGTGTATTGATTGGGAACTGTCCGGCTATTCAGTAGCCTGTAGTCAATGCACATCCTTATAGTCCCATTTTTCTTCCTAACGATCACAATTGGTGACGCATAGGGACTACGAGACTCCTTAATGATGCCTGCACACAGGAGCTGTTGGAGGTGCTTTCTGACATCCTCAATGTCTGCAGGAGCCAGGCGGCGGGAACGCTGCCGAAAGGGTCTATATATACAATAATTAAAACAAATGGTTTTTAACATTCTTAATATTTCTTAATATTTCAGCCATGAACTTAACACAACAAAATATATTTTTAACTGTTTTTAACCAAATATCACATATTTAGTATGAACAGTTTATTTATGACAGTTTCCCATTTTTTAACCGGGCTATATATATATATATATATATATATATATATATATATATATGGATATGGATATATGGATTATATGATGTGTGTGTGTGTGTGTGTATGTGCATATTGCTTTGTAAATAAAAAAAAACAAATTCAAACTTGTGCCTCACAATTTGTTTCTCTTAATTGAATTCCTTTTAGTTGAGGTTATTAGCATGGCATGAATACAACATAACATACAAGGTATATCACAGAAATAATAATTAAAAATAATTTTTATTACTGGGTTATTATTTATTACGGAGGGGCTTACCCAGGCCTGTCTTTATAAAGGCCAAATGGGGGACAGATCTACCAGCCCATCACATGTGAGTGCTGAATTGTGATGGCATTTTTTTCATCCAATGACAGAGAAGCCACGTGGGTCTGTTGCCGCTGCTTCGGCTTGCAGCGCTGCTATTCAAATGTAAAGTAGTCAACGCCTGCTGGCTCCCCCCGTACCTCTACCCCCCGCTGCTTCTGGTGGTACGTAAACGACCATATCCGTCTCAGGCGACCGAAAATGCGCATTCCCTTATGCTGACGAAAGCTGCTGTTTACTAGTGGCGCCCGCGTCAGTATACGGGGACGAATATGCTTCTTTTCGTGCAGTGTAATTTGTTGTATAATGATTAATTTCGTTGTATGTATAATGACAATAAAGTTCTATTCTATTCTATTCTATTCACTGTGATGGTTACTGGAACCTGTTCAGGGAGGTTGCTGTGGTCTTCTCTTAGATCCACTAACCACTGAGTATTGGTGTTGTGTGACGCATCCTTCTCCCATATGCTCTTCAGTATTGCTGCATCTCCAGCCTTGGTGGGGGGGTGCTGTTCTCATATTGTTCCTACTGAGAGTAAACCTTGGATGGTTCAGTGGAGAACATTAAATATATATTGATGATCATGCAAATGTGACAAATATGTAACAAACTAAGACATCAATAAGGGGGCAAATACGTTTTCACAGCACTGCATTAGGTTTCAGCAGTTTGCTTCATAGCTCCAGTTGTCCTATTGCTCCTCTGTGGCATCACTGCCTTCCAACAGGAGCCTGTAATTATGGTGCTGCTATCCACCCTTCTTATCATACAAAAAAAATATGAAACACAAACAGGCACATTGTGAGTTTGTTTCTCACTTCCAGGATGAAGAAGCATTTGCATGTTGACAAACACCACTGTCTGATTCAGCCTCTTAATTTCTGCTCATACATTGACTGGATGTCAGCTGAACAGTTATAATGTTGTTTATTTATGACGTCTACCAACTTTTCAGCTTAGACAGACAGTTCTGTTATATCATCCAGGTAGTTTTTTTCTGTGTGAAATATCTCTCCTCTCTCTGCACTCTTCACTGTTCACTCCACAACACAGAAGGAAACAAGTTAAGGAGATGAGATAAAGTAACATCTGTGGATGCACAGTTACATTAAGCATCAATTAAAACACAAAAAACAAAAAACAAAACAGTCCAACAGTCAGAAATATGCTCCTCCTATTTTCTCTCATATGTGATGAGAACTATGATGGATCAGTGTCACTCCACACACACACACACACACACACACACACACACACAAAGTATGGACGCTCAGACACGTTTGTGTTGCAAGTGTTGGTTATTTGTGGACGATGCAAAAATGTAGCAAAGCAGATTTAATTGATTATGACTCTCAGAATAATAATATCAATTTAGTGCATTAATGGGGAAATTAGATTAAAAGATTGGTGAGCTATTGCCCGTCACTTTGACCATTGTTGACACCATCATCCATCAGGACAACCCTGCACTATATGTTATCTCTTCAGGCTGAGCAGCTGTAACCTGTCAGAGAGAAGCTGGGAAGCTCTGTCCTCTCTTCAACTAGAAGACTGTGAGCTGACAGAGCTAGACCTGAGTAACAACAATCTGCAGGACTCAGGATTGAAGCTGCTGCTTGCTGGATTGGCGAGTCCCCGCTGTAAACTGGAGACAATCAGGTCAGATCATGTGGTTTGTGATTTGATTTGAGATCTTTTTACCAAATTCTTGCTACATTTAATTTATATCCTGACATGTCCTTACTTGTAAATCTCTTTCATATTCATGTGACTTGTGTTAATGTTACTGTCCTATTATAGGTTAAACTGTAATAATTAGGGGTGGGACCTTAACGCGTTAATTTTGATTAAGTAATTATGGGGAAAATAATGAATTAAAAAATGTAAAGCATTTCATTTTGCACCGTGAAACGTTTCTCAGTCCACGAGTTCCAGGCATACAGATTATATCGATGAACACTGTGATGAGCATGATGAGCTGTGTGAAATTCAGGGGCCGCATCCTGCGAAGGCTGCATCCTCTCTGTCCTTGCTGTTTAACCAGCTGCTTTTATACAGCTGTGGAAAAGCAGCTGGTTAAACGGCAAACAAACTTTTGCTCCTATTTGTGGTTAATTTTAAATCTTTAATACAAAATAAGCTGTTAAAACAAGCATAACACATTTCAACATCAAGGAATACAGCTGAGTGAATGATTAATTTCCAACTATATTAAGTGAGACATTAATGTTGAATAAAACTATCCAGTTATGATGCTTAACTTTAATTTCAGGAGTTTGCTTATCACAGGAGCACTTCCACCCTTCGTTGGTCTGTGTAGTAGACTGGTGGGAAAATAAAAAAAATTTTGAAGTTTAAGCTTATGTATATTGATTCATTCATCAACCAAACTTAAATGAATACTTCTCATGTTAAATATTGAAATGTGATTAATTTCGATTAATTAATTAGAAAGCTTCTAATTAATGAGAATAATTTTTTTAATCGAGTCACACCACTACAAATAATATGAATTATTTGGGGAAAAACGAACATTTGAGAGGAACCTGTGTATTCAGACTCAGAGCTTTAGCTGTGAAGCAGACCTCTAATGTGCTCCTCCTCATCAAACATCATCATCATAATCATCATCATCATCATTAAGGATGTCGCCAACACATGTTATTCATGCATTTCTCACTGAAAACCTGAGAAAAATGGGCCGTTCCACACATTGTTCAAAAGAACAGCATTCTTTAAAATGTTGATTGGAGAGGGGAAAACATATAAAGAAGTGCAGAAAACGATAGGCTGCTCGGCTAAAATGATCTCCAGTGCTCTAAAATAGAAAGCAAAGCCAGAGAGACGTGGACAAAAACACAAGACTACCATTCAAATGGATGGAAGAATAGCCAGGATGGGAAAGACTCAGCCAATGATCAGCTCCAGGGTGATCAGAGACAGTCTGATGTTACCTGTGAGTACTGTGACAATTAGAAGACACCTGTGTGAAGCTAATCTGCCGGCAAGAGGCCCCCATAAAATCCCACTGTGGAAAAAAAAGGCATGTGCTGAAGAGGTTACAATTTGCCAAAGAACACATCGACTGGCCTGTAGAGAAATGTAGAAACATTTTGTGGACTGATGAAAGTAAGATTGTTCTTTTTGGGTCCAAGTGTTTAGGGGTCCAAGGTCCCCTAAACACTGAATTCAAGCCACAGTACACAGTGAAGCATGGTGGTGCAAGCATCATGATATGGGGATGTTTCTCTTACTATGGTGTCGGGCCTATTTATCGCATACCAGGGATCATGGATCAGTTTGCATATATCAGAATCATTGCAGAGGTCATGCTCCCTTATGCTGCAGAGGAAATGCCCTTGAAATGGGTATTTCAACAAGACAAAGACCCCAAACACACCAGTAAGCGAGCAGCATCTTGGTTCCAGACCAACAAAATTAAAGTTATGGAGTGGTCAGCCCAATCCCCGGACCTTAATCCAACAAAAAACTTGTGGGGTGACATCAAAAATGCTGTTATTGAGGCAAAGCCAAGAAATGCAGAGGAATTGTGGAAAGTTGTCAAAACATCCTGGTCTGGAATACCTGTTCACGGGTGCCAGAGGTTGGTCGACTCCATGCAACACAGATGTAAAGGAGTTCTCAGAAACAGTGGTTATGGAGCTAAAATTAGTTTAGTTCATTACACTGATCATAATTATAGATGATTAACTATTAGCAACAGACCTGAGAAAGACCTCCTGTTCATGTCATTACTGCACTTCATTCACAATCATTACAGAATGATTCTTCTCACTTATTCTGTTACATTTATAATGCTGCATTTCAAGAAAAATTACCATTAGCAGAATTACATATGTATATATTATGAATAACATACTTTAATCACTAACATGAGCTACCTGGATATTCTTTTCCTCTCTGAAAGGCCTCTGTCTCTGTGCTGAGGGTCTGGATCTGTCTGAGGGATTTCCCTCTGCCTCTTTTATTTTTATTATTATAAATGTGTTTGTATTAATTTGTGGTGTTGCCACAGTAAACAATATCTTCATACATACAGCAGTTTTCAGTCTTTTCATTTACAGCTGTAAAATATCTCTACAGGATGCTCCTTTTCATGTATTGCAGCCTACATGTGTATGCTCAGTGCTGCTGAGTCATGTGATGGCACAGCAACAAATCACAGAAGAGCAGAGGATGAGGGGGAGGAGCAAAGTGTGCGAGGAATGGTGTTTGTGTAGATGTTGAATTATTGATGAAACAAGAGCAATGGAGTATTGAATGTAGTATCAATTCTATCACTCCAGTATTGATCTGATACCAATACCATCATTGATATCAACTATCAATTTAGGATTGATCAACCCACTAGTAGAGCTCCAATTAAATTAAAATATAAATTAATGTTACTGAAGAAGACTAATCCTTTACTAACTGTTTTCTTATTATTGTCTTTTCAGACTGAGTCTCTGTGACCTCTCAGAGAGAAGCTGTGAAACTCTGTCCTCAGTTCTCAGCTCCCAGTCCTCTAGTCTGAGAGAGCTGGACCTGAGTAACAATGACCTGAAGGACTCAGGAGTGAAAGCTTTATCTTCTGGACTGGAGAATCCACATTGTAAACTGGAAACACTCAGGTCAGCATTCTTCAAATGTTCAACAGATGACTAAAATCTGGTTTCCATTAGTGTCTAACTGATGCAGGACTATGTCTGCTGTGATTTGTCAAATTATCTAAACTAGTGATGTGCTGTTTGCAAAAGAGCCGGCTCTAAGAGCCGATGCTTGGTAGTGAGCTGATTCCCATTGAATGAGAGCAGGATCCCCAATTTCTCATTAGCTCTGCTCACAAACCCGAGGACAGGGACAGAACCGAGGGGCACACCATGCAGCCAATCAGACAGGGGGACATGGGATTATACTATTATGTTAAAGCAAAGGGGGAGATAGATAGCTGTGCAAAAACACATGAATATGAGTGATACATGTTAAAGAAGCAGCATTTGGCTGCAATATAAGGAAACTGGAAATAGCAGAGCAAAGTGTCGTAAATTGAAAATTAGAATTAGAGCAGGTTCCACCACAAACCTGCACCTACATAAAAACTGTCCATCCCTCGGTGCAGTTGGAGGAGAGAGGGCAAGCTAGGTCTCCATACTGACCCTGGTGAGTCTGGTGCCTTCAGTGTTTATAAAAAGACTGAAGGCAAAAGGGCTTCTCAGCACACAAACTATTCATTTTTGCAAATTTAGGCTAAAATACGAGGTTACAAATGCTAACAAGTAAAGAGCCGTTTGGGAGCCGAAAGAGCCGGCTCTTCTTTGGGAGCCAAGCATAAAGAGCCGACTCTCTGAAAAGAGTTAAACTCCCCATCACTAATCTAAATTGTAGCAGTTTTTTTTTTTCTCTGCTTGACGAATTTTTTGTTTGTTGAGTTTCTTTATTTTAAAGATTTCTTTAAATCAGCTCCTGAGCCTTGAATCTGGACTGAAATGCTTTCAGTGTTTTTTCTAATCTGGCTGATGGATCTGATCAAAAAGCAAAAACATACAAAGAACAAAGTGCTGATGTTGCTCACCATGGTGAAATACTGTGTTCTGCACAGTTTGTTCTTATCAGGGTTATTCTAGTTAACGAAGACAAATGAAATAAGGAAAACTGAAATTGAAAAATCATTGTTGTTAACTTACTCCTTTGACTACGATAGCACAGACAGAAGCGAGTGTCTTGTTGTGGATGATGAAAAATGTGCGCAACACTTCTCAGTCAGGAAGCCAGCTGTTTTATTTCACTCACTCACATGATTAAATCACGTATGTTTACACAAAGCAAAAACATCACTCACTTCACATGATATAATCATGTGTGTGTGTGTGTGTGTGTGTGTGTCTGTGTGTCCTCAAGATAAAAAGGACAACAAAATAACATAGAAAACAAATGATCAACTTATAAAAACTGAAGCTATGATAATTCATAACAATCAGAATAAAGTTACATACAATAATTCCAACAGCTCCTCTCATGTGGTACTTGGGAATCTCCATATGGCACATGTAAGACCACGCCTGAGATCAACACACAAAAACCTTTACAAAACAGTGGATTTTTGTGCTATCTTGATCAAATTTGAAATACACAGTAAAAAGACTTCATTCTACAGCTTCATTATATTCACCAGCAGCACAGTTCAGTGGAGGATGATGTTTAGCTGCCACTTTGGTTCTGCAAAGATTTGATGGGTTGTGATCAAATTAGTTTCAGATGTTCATGTTGTCCTCACAATGAAATATAAGAACTTCAACAATCAGCAGACTTTTAATTTAGTGCCATCATCTGCTCAGACTTCTAGTTTGACCAAAACTTTGATTCAAACCAAAAAGCAGCAAAACTAATGACACTCCCATCAGCCTCAGTCCTACTTTATGTAGATTTGATCATCATTTTGACTTCACTGATTTTATCACTTGTAGACTTTAACATTTAGACTGACTTGGTTATTTTGAACTCCTGTTTCAGTCATTTCATTTTAAACTGATTTGTTGCTGCAGTTTGTTGTCTGCATGCAGCTGCTCTGCTGTTCTCTAAGAGTATCTGTCATGTCTGCAGGCTGTCAGGCTGCCTGATCACAGAAGAAGGTTGTAAGTCTCTGGTCTCAGCTTTGAGCTCCAACCCCTCCCATCTGAGAGAGCTGGACCTGAGCTACAACCATCCAGGAGAGGCAGGAGTGAAGCTGCTGGAGCAGCTGAGACTGGAAACTCTCAGGTATGGAGAGGCCTGTTGCAGCCACAGACAGTGTCTGATAGAGGAGGAAGCTGTACTTCACTCTGGCCCTGTCTGATGACTTCATGCTGGATACGAGTGTTATCTGAACAGTCACACATAGAGGAACCTTTTTACTTTGCTTCTATCAGAAAGTCTGCTTGAACAGAAACAGTAGATATCTGTATGGGGGTCTCAAAGGAGAAAATCTCCATCAACAACAATGGAGCAACCAGTTCAAAGTGATCTCTGCAGAGGAACAGTCTCACATTTTTACCCTCTGACCATCAATGGGATTAAGTTTCATAAATCAATAAATGAGCCTTTCTATTGATTTCCAGTGGCTCATGTTCCTGTTAGGAGAATCTGAAATATTGATCATCAAAGTCAGTGAGAAAAATCAAAGTGAAGCAGACGAGTATGAGAATCAGAGTGAGTGAAACAGAGCAGGAGAATCCAAAAACAGAAACTAATGAAAAGTGAAGTGACAGATGCTTCCTTTGTAGTTCACTGCAGCTGCCTTTGTTTGTGCACTGCAATAATGATCTGATCATTGATCCACTCTGATCATTAATATTCAGACCAAGTAGCAGCACATCAAGGACAGGAGAACAAAAAGTCAGCAGGTCCCTCTGTGATCATTTCCATGCAGAAAAATACAACAAACCTGTTGCATCTTTTTCCAGAGCTGTTAATTAACAGCTCACAGAGTCACTGATGTTCTCCATTTAGAACAAACACAAAGAGGACACAATCTGACAATCAGTGTCTAACAGTGTGTGACTGAGAGCGATGTAATGTCCATGTGTGCATGCTGACAGAGACTGTGCTGCTCTGACCCCCCTCCTCCTTTCAGGGTGCAGCCTGCTGGAGTCCGATGGCTGATCCCAGGTCTGAGGAAGTGTAAGTGTGTTTTTAATGTGATTGATGAAAACAAAGCAGCACACATTCAACCATCTTCAAACTGTCACATCACTCATTCACATCTCTGATGTCAGGAGTCATCATCAAAGTGTCAATCAATGAACAGATGATGGATCAATAACTGCAGCTGGATTGTGTTTGTTCTCTCCATCAGATTCCTGTCAACTCACAATCGACACAAACACAGTGAACAGAAACCTCAAACTGTCTGACAACAACAGGAAGGTGACACGTGTGGAGAAGGTTCAGTCATATCCTGATCATCCAGACAGGTTTGATGATTGGCCTCAGCTGCTGTGTAGAGATGGTCTGACTGGTCGCTGTTACTGGGAGGTCGAGTGGAGAGGAGAGATTCAAATAGGAGTGAGTTACAGAAGAATCATCAGGAAAGGAGACAGAGATGACTGTGAGTTTGGAAGGAATGATCAGTCCTGGAGTCTGAGCTGCTCTAATTATGATGGTTACTCTGTCTGGCACAACAACAGAAGAACATTCATCTCCTCCTCATCCTCCTCCTCCTCCTCCTCTGTCTCTCACAGAGTAGCAGTGTATGTGGACTGTCCTGCTGGCACTCTGTCCTTCTACAGAGTCTCCTCTGACACTCTGATCCACCTCCACACCTTCAACACCACATTCACTGAACCTCTTTATCCTGGATTTGGGTTCTGGATTTCTGATTTCTGGTCTCCATCCTCAGTGTCTCTGTGCTGAGTTGAGTGTAAAGAGTGTCCTCCTGTCAGAGAAACTCTGACTGTTGAACAGATAGTTCAGTCTGTACATGTCTGTCTCTTTCACTCACAAACACGTTTTCAGATTCATGGATTCAATCAGTTGATGTTTGAAACTGTTCTCAATGATTCCTTGTAAACTTCTTCCTCTTCAGTCCTTTAAAGATGGAAGCTGCCATTATTCCAGGATCCACATGTTGTTTTTCTGTCTTTTTCCACTCAAAGCTTCACAGTGAATATCAGGATGTTGTGTTTCTCTGAAGCTCAGTTCAGCTCAGATGATTCAGTTCATGTCAGCTGCAGTTAGTTTGCTGCAGATGAGACAAACTGTGATATCAGAGAGGAATCACTGAGCTGCACTGACCCAAAACATCAATTTACAAACTGCTCAGAGACGTTCACACATTATTGTCCAATGAACACAAGTTTGGTGAGCAGCCAGAGTTCATCCTGACATTTATTTTACTGCTGTTAGAATGATGAAATCACAGCTAGACTTTAACTTGTCTGTGGTGGCATTTGGACAATTAAATGATCCTTTAGAAACTAGAGAGAAATTTCATTATTTGACAACATTGATTTTTCTGTGGTTCAGACTCCAATGAAAAGACAAAAGTCTGTAAATCATTCATTTATTGATCCAAATGATTAAATATCTGCTTTGTTCTATAAAGCCAAGAGAAAAGCTTCTGTTATTTGTCCCACTCAGTTGGTCATGTGATCCAGCTGTGCAGCATCACTGACATCACTTCCTCATTTGGTGTTTTCAGCTCCTCCATCCTCACATCTCTCTCTCACATCCTCACTGAGAGGAGCTCAAACATGAGGAAGAGATGCAAGTGAAGGAAGCAAGGAGACACATTAGTAACATGAAAAGCAGCCACCATGGCAACATCAATATTGTTACATATTGATCCTAATAATTAGGGATTGCATGATACCACTTTTTATGTCCGATACCAATATTTTACATTTGGATATCTGCTCATACCAAGACAAATCCGATTTTTTTTAAAATAAAACAATTGTTTTTAAATGCCTGAATGCAAGTCAACAGTCTCTCACACAACAAAATCAAAATCTGTTAGTTGTCCCACATAGAAGACTAAGGACCAGGGCGGGCAGAGCTTTTCAGGCAGTGGCGCCAAAGCTCTTGAACTGTTTACCATTCCAGCTCCATTTAGATGACTCTGTGGCATCTTTTAAAAACAGCTGAAAACTTTTCTGTTTAACCAGGCTTTCTGTTGACTTTATTTTTATTCTTTAAATATGGTAAGGTTAATATGTTTTTAACATGGTGTTTTATATGTTTTGTTTTTTTGATAATGTGTTTTAATTATTGTACAGCACTTTGTGACTTTTTGTCTGTGTAAAGCCCTATATAAATAAACTTTACTTACTTACAACAATCGCTCTATCACCTGAATCCTGTTGCTCCTACTGTATGTGAGAAGGTGATGCTTATGGCATGCGGCAAATTTCATTAGGTCTACAACTATTGGTTATTTTAGTAATTGGGTATTCTATCGATTATTCCATCGATTATTCCATTGAGTAACTGGATAAGAAATACTTTTTTCACAATAATAGTTCATCTGCATATTTTAACTTCCTGTTAGAATAGATAAACATTTAACTGTTTTTCTATGTATCACAATGTGTTCATCATAAACATGCACATGACCATCAGATTGTAAGCACAAAACATACTCATACACACCCGGACCCTCCAGGTGAGGAAAGCAGGTAACGCCTGTTTCCTGACGTCACACACACATACACACACCCCCACACACCCACGTGATGCTAAAATAAAAGCGCCAGCAGGAAGAAGGAAGTCAGACTCTCTTTCAGACACGCACACGAGTGTTGGCTGACTGAGACTCTCCCTGCAGGTTAAAAGATCAACTACGGGTTTCTGTGTCTTTCTTTATTCAACGGTGGTCCGAACCTAACATTTTTTGGTCCTTCGAGAGCCGGGCGGGCAGTGACGAGGTTTTTCCAACGACTACGCCGGCAGACTGTCCGGACAGCCAGCTGCGATAGATGCGCTGTGCAAAGACCTGAGACGTGAATTCGTTGTCAGGCCCGGCTTCATAGGTTTCTCCGCGGTCGCTGGGAACGCTTTCCTCGAGACCTGATCCACCAACGTGAAGACGACAGAAACCAGGTAGGACAAATCGTGGACTACTGAGTCGGACCGGGTCCGATTGCCAGGATAACTTTAAGGGAAAGTTGGCTTTTCAGGGAAAACTGTAGTCTACGTCCTCCGAACCGGGTTCATGAGGTAACCGGCCGGAGCTTTTCAGGGAAAAGCACAAACAAATCGTACACTACTGAGTCGGACCGGGTCCGATTGCCAGGATAACTTTCAGGGAAAGTTGGCTTTTCAGGGAAAACTGTAGTATACGTCCTCTGAACCGGGTTCGTGAGGTAACCGGCCGTTGTAACTTTCAGGGAAAGTTCGCTTTTCAGGGAAAAGCGCCCTCAGAACAGGGTTCACGAGGGGCACCGGCCGAAGTAACTTTCAGGGAAAAGCGTAGAAAAATAAAGTATAAAACGGTACCGTTGGTGTTCTCGCCAAAAAGAGAAAGTAAATTGGTAACTCTCACAGAAGGGAGAGGTTTTAATTTGGCCTTAATTCGGAATTTTGGTGTTCTCGCCGTAAACAAAGATTTAAAATAGGCGCCATAAATACGCGTATGTGTGTGTGAATGTGAGTGACTGAGAGAGTGAAAGCCGCTATTGAAGTGGAAGCAGCAGCATGAAGAAAATCTAACGGTTTTCAACTTCATGGTCTGTTAAAGTACACAGTGAAGGGCGGATTTGGGTTTAGGTCTCAATAAAGACACGTGGTCTGTACGGGACAAAGCAAAAGCTGATTGTAGGTCGGAAACAATGGGTAAGTCCTCGTCGAAATGCGAGGCCGCCACATTAGAGGGCGATGTAAAATTTATGGAATGGCATAAACAAGGGTCAACTCAATATATAAATAAATGGAAAAAAAAATATGGGTTTAAGGGGAAGTTGGTAGTGACAGAATGTGAAAACTTAGTAACACAGCTGCAACAAAAAGCAGCATTTTACAAAAAGGCGCAGTTGGAACTGCAGTGTGCAAAGTTGTGGCTGTTACAGGCTAAACGCCGACAGGAACAGCGGAAGGCAAAAGTCACAGCGTTAAAACCACCCACACACGTGCATGCAGCTGTAATAAAGGCAGATGAGGAAACTCACATTGTATGTAGACCCCAGCAAGACCATAGGGGGCCTGATCCTGCGGCACCCGGAGCTGCGCCATGTTTAGAGGGGGGAGGGCCTAACGGGGCAAAACAAGCCGCGCCATGTTTAGAGGGGGGAGGGGCTAACGGGGCAAAACAAGCCGCGCCATGTTTAGAGGGGGGAGGGGCTAGTGGGACAAAACAACATGAGACCCAAGCAAGGGAAGGCTTAACAGCTGTTTCTCCTGCAGCATTTTCTCCCATTGCGAGCCGCACCAGAAATAGAGAACTTAAAACACTCGCGCACATAGATGTGCATGCCACACCTAAGCCAGCAGGTTATCCCGTTTTATCAGAGTACGGGCATGAAAGGGATTGTTTCAATTGTGGAGGGCTCCCACCTCCACTGGAACCAGTGGCACAAACCTTCCCCATGCTCCAAGTCGCGAACCCAAACACAGGGACAGCAAGCGCCCCTCAACCTCCCACTATTTTGGTTTACCGACCTTGGACTGAAACTGAAATGCAAGAGGCCGTTAAAGGCTTAACCCCACACAAAATTGACATAGAACAATGGGCGACAGATGTAAGGGGATTACAAACCTCGTTTAACCTGAATGGAGATGAAATGTTCCGGGTGTTCCGCAACCATTTTAAACACGAGTGGGGAAGAGTAAGGGACACCTTCACGGGAAGAGTTGAGGGCGGCAACATTTTAAGGCATAATTCAGAAATCCTACGGCAAGGGTTGGAAGGAGTAATTTTGAGAACAAAACAGACCCTAGTGCCACCCCCAAATTATGACAAAATTAACCAATGCAGACAAAAAGAGGGCGAAGATGTGTACGAGTACCAAGGTCGCCTGGAAGCAGTGTTTAAAGCCCACAGCGGCATTCCTGAAAGTGCAGAACCAAGCAACCCCCACCTCAAACCACCTTTTCCAGCTCAACCACCTCCCCCGTAGCTACAGGGGGCAGTTCACAGGTTGAGGAGGAGGGGGAGTTAGTGCAGTAATTAAATTTAACAGCAGGAAGAATGGGGCGACATCTAAGGATGATATCGATCTTTAAAAAAACAAACAAAAAAACTGTAGCATTAATGAGTCCTGGGCCTTGCCTCAACAGGGAGGTGTAAAAGGGTATAAGGACATTGTGTTTCTGTGTAGAATGCAGAATTCACTCATGCCCCTCTGGGGGTATGGGTGACTTCTCCTTACATGAGTAATAAACCATGGGAAGGAATCTTGTCTCTCTCATTTGATTATATAAATTTCCATAACAATTTTGGTGATTGTTGGTAGGATCCAGTGAGTTCTTCCACAAAGAAGTGACGAGTCTCTGGCCAAGCTGAAGAAAGAAAATGCTTCAGTCCTCCTGCATTTGCAAATTACGGAGGAACTCGAATTTTCACCCTTTGCTGGACAGCTGCCTGGATTCAAGGACCGTGCGTTAGAGGCACGGCCGTAACACATATCGAGTGAGAAAGATTCCAAATAATTTAAAATGGGAAAAAGTTTGATTTAAAAGGTAAATAAAAAATTGCATCTGTCACTGTCAGAGCCGAATAGACATAGGGAGTCTGCTTAAAAGGGTACCACCCATCGGCGAATGGGTGGCACGCAGACTGGGTCGCATGTAAAAGAGGTTAAAGACAAATTGTGTTGTTTAACCTAAGGTGATTAGGCCTCCTTGAACGTGTCCTTTTTCCTCTGTTTTCTTACATGTAGAAGAACCTGGGAGAGACGTCTCACTAGGAAAAAATGGAAATGGGAACGCAGGAGTAGAAAATTAATAGTGAAAGGACTCTGCGTAGAGCGAGATCTTAGTGGAGCTTGAGAGGCAGAACAGCTGATGCCCTAATTAATGGAGTGGCGGTTTTGGGGCCCCCTCCATTTGTTGTTACTTGTGATACCTCATCTCTCTATGCCCTTTTTGGAGGCAAATTTATAAGCGCTGAAAATCTCTGACCCAGATCTGGACTCCTGCCCTCCGATCAGACATCGTCCGAACCAGAATGATCGTCGGTGCATCAAAATGACAGATGTTACAACTGCAGCCTGACAGGTCATTGGTGAACTGAATGTCCACAACTGGTGAATGGAACGCGGACTAGAGGAGGACTTCGGACAAGTCAGATGAGGGCAAATTGCTTGATCAGCAGAGAAGGGAAGTGAGATAACACCCACACACACACCACTCACTCATTACTGGCATCTGACACACACACAGCACTAGCACAAACACCTGAACCACAAACGAAGAAGCAAATGATGGCCTTTTTAGGCCTGTGTAATTATTGCAGAGCATGGATCCCTTTGCGTGCAAGCAGTATGTGCAGCAGCACTCGCTATGTAGGCCTCCAGAGGACTGGTGCTTTTCCACTCACTTACACTTGAGGTGCTGCTCTTACAGCGTTAAATGACATTCTTATCTCCAGCCAGAAACCGGACCTGCATAGCTCTCCTGTTATCGCAACCACACATAACTATAGAGCGCTGCACTACTCTAAACCCAGCCACTCTGCTACCAGTGCCACATGACGGTGACCCTCATGACTGCAAAGTGCTGGCGGAACAAAACAGTAAGCCCAGATTAGACTTGCAAGACGAACCACTGGCGAGAGGCCACGTTGTGTTTGTGGACGGCTCAAGCCGGAAAAATGATAGAAGCAAAACAGAAACGGGCTATGCTATAGTCACCAATACCACCATAATCAAAGCTGAAAAACTGCCCTCACACCTCTCTGCTCAAGCAGCCGAGTTAATCGCATTAACCGAAGCATGCAAGCATTATGCAGGTAAAGCAGTCACGATTTACACTGACAGCCAGTATGCCGTTTCTGCCGTACGTTCGTTTGCAGCACAGTGGGCGAGAAGGGGAATGCTGACCTCTACAGGGAAGCCAGTGAAACATGCTGAACTGTTAAAAAACCTATTAACGGCCATAAAACTACCATCAGCCCTGGCCATTTGTAAATGCGCGGCACACAAAACAGGCACAGACTTGATAGTATTGGGAAACAACTACGCTGACAAAGCAGCAAAGCTGGCCGCAAGTGGTAAATATGGCACCTCAACAATTACACAACAATTGTGGAACCCTTGTGACCCGAAGTGCTGCATGATAAGATAAGATAAGATAAGATAAAACTTTAATGATCCCACGACGGGGAAATTTGTGCATTACAGCAGCTCAATACAGAGAAAAAATGAAAAGGATGAGTAAGAACAAATAACTAAACTAAAAACTAAAACTAAAATTCAATAGAATAAAATAAAATAGCAAAAAACTATACACATATACATAAGCACTATATACATAAATATATATATATATATATATATATATATATATATAGATATGCAGCAGCAAGCAAAATTGAAGTGGAACAACTTCCTAGGTCACTATTCAAAACAGCAGCCATATTGATACATGCTTTAACATATGTATCAACAGGGGGGGATAATGAGTAAGACCTATAAGTATTGCTTAGTCACAAAACCTAGGGGTACAGCTAAAAAATCACTGTTCTTATCATCCGCAAGAGCGCAGGACTCGTTGAAAGAATGAATGGCACAGTAAAAAATAGAATAAGGAAATGTATGACAGAAACGGGAAGGCCCCGGGTAGAATGCATAGACTTAGTAAAAACATACATGTGTCGGACACGAGCTCCCTTTGTTTCAGTGTCCTCCTGAGTCTGTTTTAAAGAAAGGAAAGGTGAGACTTCCAACTTCGTTATTAAAAATTTATTAATCACAACACATGATATATAAGATCAAAAATAATGCAGAATATTAAAATGCATGCTTGGAGATTGCGAAATAATATCCCTTACCGCGGTTAAGGTCTGGCCTCTCCCTGAGCGCCTGGCAATCTCAGAGAGTCTATGCTTGCACCCCTAATTTATGATTCTCACCCAAGCCAAATATGGAGTTGTTTTTCCCAACTTCTGGCCAGACCTGTCTCTGAGTGATACGACCCCCCACTTCTACTCTACCTCTCCATACTTCTTGAGATAATAAACACAGTGTGCTCCCCCATAGGCCTTACATCCCTTAAGTTTACCATAATCAATTCCCTCAATTCCCCCTTTTGAGCTCTTCTAGAGCTCACAATCAGTTGTGGCTGCTCCCACAGGCTCCCACTCCAGTTCCTCCAAATCCACTCCGAGCAACGGCATCTGATATGCCGGAGGTGGACCCTTAACCCCTCCTTCAATAGTTCTGGTAATACACCGAATACAGAGGAACCGGATGCAGGGCACGCAACAGCATCCACAAGTGACCAGAATCCCTGCAAAGGTAGCTAATGACATTAACAAAGAAATAATCAAACCCTTCCATTGCCCAAACACCATATTGAACCATTCGTCCACCGGATTCACTAACCCCGAGTGATCGTGCATAGTTTTTGACAGTGTCCTAAGACCCTCCAGGGCCCGAGTTACTGAGCCATCCGGAGCCGTATTATTTGGTATGAACGTGCAACACATGTCACCGAACATGGCGCACACTCCACCTCTTTCCGCCAGCTCCATGTCCAGAGCCATGCGATTTTGTACTGCCATCAGCGACGTGGGGCCTAACTGTTCCGCCAGGCCTTCTACGGCATCCCGAGTTAGGTTTGCCAGTCTCAAAACATTATAGTGGATGTAATTTATGCGATCCACATTTTTATTTGGAGTGATTGGAAACAACACCGAAATAATTGGAATATTTTCGAACCCAGCCGCCACTTGATCTACCAATTTAAATTCATTTGGAACGCCCCGCGGTACCCCAATTGCATCCAGATATGTTGGATTTCCGTTTCCCATGAATTCGGTTACCAAATCCCGTTTATTAAGAACGTGCCGGCGACGTCGACGGATCAGTGCTTGTGCCGCACTTCGCAAACCAACCTTAAGCGGGGTTACTCTCTCTCCCAGTAACAGCAGCGGAGTGGCCAATCGAACCATTGAACAAACGCCATCAGAATTTTCCGGGATCCTCACGGTTAACCGTCTGCCCCCACAATAATAATACAACCCACTTCTAGCCCATGTTCCAATTTCATCCCCGCCTAGTGTGATGCTACACCAATTTGGATCGATAGTCCCCAACAATGTCCTAGGAGAAGTTGGATTTCCAGCTCGAGTTCTCGAGTTATACTTGAAACAGGTATAGGTTTGGTTACCCTTAACCGGTTCAAACGGGGCCGGTTTAGTTCGGTTATCAATTGGGGGAAATATCGCTGCCAACGTGGAACAATTCAAGGGGGTCCCTTCTCGAGTCAATCCTAGCATGCAATTGTAACCCCATGTATCATTTGGATATAATGGGGCAGGTTCAGTATATAAATGCGGGCGGGCTGAGGCGCAGGCAACACAGTCCTCCATCCTCTGTTCGCGAGCTGTGGATACTAACCAATCCAGCCACATGTTTCCTTGTCCATATCCGGTCGCAAGTTCTATTGCCTCTTGCGCTGTGAGCTTTGAATAATCGGTTACTTTTACTCGCGAATCTAACCGCGGTTCTATCTCAGTCCTATTTCTGTCCATACTGGGATTTGCTTGGGAGGTTTGCGTTTGTGCTTTTCCAATGAAGTTTATTTTGATTATTCCCTGTGCGTCAGCTCCCGTCTGATCTGCACCTAGAATTAAGTATAGAACCTTAGGATCAGGATTGAACGGAGGGAAAAAAACCCCATTCATTCGATCAATACTTAACATCACCGGATTCACCTTCTGTTGTCCCGATGCCCCCTGCAGAATTTTCCGAAATTTTATCTGATTCGCCTTCTCCTGGGAACCATAAGAATAATTTGGGGTCCAGGAGGGACCCGTCCATGCTATTACCTGTCCCCAATCCGAACATAAGCTATTGGGGCATCCTAAGGGCCCACACGGTCTACTCCCTCTGGAACAACTAGCTTGTACTCCTGGGGCTGCACAGAGATATAAATCATAACCCCGCCAAGTCACTGAACTCCCGCCACAGTCAATTACGTCGCAAAGATCGAAATGGAATGATTGCGGTGTACCCTCTACATAATTAATTTCTAACCCCCCATAGCGTTTTAGACAAGCATCGACCGTCTTCGAACGGGCACTCACGTTGCGTGTATTTCTTTTCATCCCACCTGTGACTGGCTGGAATCTGGGTGGCTCTTCTCCTTTCAGGACCCTAGTTTGGTTCTCAGGTAGGGCAATGGAATCCTTACCTTCCTGTAACACATCTTGCCATTCACAGATTAATACCATCACATAAATACCCCCAACAATTCCTATACTAAATACTCCAAGCATGGCCATCATTTTCCAGCTACCATACATTTTGCCGGACATATTGAGTTATGTGTGGTGAAATTATCGATTATTCGGCTGTTGCTTGCAATTATCTTTACGTTGATCTTCTATCTTCTGTCTTCAGACCCCCTCCAGCCGGAGAAGATCATGTTGCTGACTGAGGGTGGACTACCTCAGCCAGAGGCTCTCCCTGGGGATTATTCTGCCCCGTAATTGGAAGAGCCTTGTTGGGGTCGCCAGCAGATGACCCGTTCAATGCACTCTGGATTTCTTGAACCTTCCTTTCTGGCTCTTCTGCTGGAGCACACTGACTCCAGTGGTACCAAGTGTCTCCTTTACCTTGTAGGCGCACAGCATGTGACGTTCTCTCAACCACCCGGTGGGGTCCTGTCCACCTGGGCTCTGACCACTTTCTATTAGTGACCTTCAAAAGAACCCACTCTGCTGTGTGTGGGTCCCCCTTTTGGCCTCCCGTCACTCCGTCCTGCACCTGTGAGACAAAAACTGACAACAAAGCTTTGAGTTCATCAAAATATGATTTATACTGAAAATTGGTTATATGTTGCCCTTCCCCAGGGATAGCTGCTGTGGGCCCTGGGAACTGTCTCCCTGTCAACAGTTCAAATGGTGTAAACCCTGTCATCTTGTTTAGTGAACTTCTTACCTGCAACAATGCCACTGGGAGGGCTGTAACCCAATCGATTTTGGTCTGTGCACAGATTTTAGCCAATTTAGTTTTTAGATTCTGGTTCATGCTGTTACGCCCCCGGTCTAGGGCTAGGGCATAACACCAAAGGTTAGACAGGCGGCCCCCTTGCCTCAGCCCCCAAAACACCACACATCACAAGCGAGTCAGACATCCATGTGTAATTTATTGTATGTGCGACAACATTGGCTCGGGAGTGAGCCAAGGCCAAAACAACAAACAAAAACAGCTAACCCAGGGGAGAAAAACTACCTAAACCCTACCCAAACAAAACAAACAAATGACAATTACTACCCCTAACTCCCTAATCAAAAAAACAGGAGAAACAATCCCAAAACAGAAATGGCAGCTCACCCCTTCCGCTCCACACCTAAAACACATAAAAGAAAAACACAGTACTCTGCACGGCGACTAGGTAGCTGAGGCAAGGTCCGGCGCACAATATGCTCAGCTTGGGCCGCCCTCCTGGGATGTCAGACGCAAAGAGCTTTTGAGCTGTCAGCTGGTCATCAGCTGGTCATCAGCTGGTCCTCGGAGCCAATCACCAAACGCCAGATGGAGCGCCAATCCCCCCAGGTCGTCCAATCATCAGCAAAGGAGGCGGGACCGCCGAACACAGCAAAACCCCTGCGGAAACATGCTTGAAACACAGACATGTACACAACCAATAACACATACCACTAACACTACGGCAATGGCCGTAACACATGCGCTCAACTTTACCCTGAGATTCTGGATGATACACCGTGCCAAATTTGTGCTTTAAGCCTAAGGCTAATTCCACTGCCTGTAGGTCTTGATTTTTAAAATGCCTTCAGTTATCCGATCTCACTCTTCTCGGAAACCCATGTTGTGGTATGTAATGATTTATCAAACATTTGATCACTGTTTTACTGTCTTCATTTTTTGCGGGGTACGCTTCGGGCCATCCTGTGATCGATTCGACCATCACCAGGAGGTAGCGATACCCTCGAACTCTGTCAATCATGTCAGTGTAGTCAATCACAATCTCCTCCCCTGGTCTTACCTGCAATGGGAACGCTCCCATGTGAGGTTTCACCGTTGGTTTTGGGTTGTATTGCCCACAAAGCTTGCAGTCTCTTACCCATCTTTTTGCCATGTCCACCAGGTAGGGGTGCCACCAGTGGCTCAAATTTCTCATAATTTGTTGTACCCCCACATGTCCCGGCCCATGGGCTTCTTCCATTCAGAATCAGAATCAGAATCAGAATCAGAAGGTTTTTATTGCCATATGGGTGAACAGGTTCACAGCATTAGGAAATTGCTGCGGTACTTCGTGCTTACAGAAAAAAACAAATAAGTATAAAAACTATAAGACAATATACAAGTATACAAATTGCAAATATACAGAGATATTAGAGCTATAACTATAGCACAATATTACAAAATTACAAAATATACAGTGCAGAGACTAATTAAAAGATAAAAGAATGTAGACTATATTCCACTAATATGTACATCAGTGCAATCAGACAGGTGCATAGACATAGGGTCATCAGCGTTTGTGGAGGGTGGTGGTAACAGTCTTAGGGTAATTGTTCATGAGTCCAACAGCAGAGGGGAAGAAACTGTTCTTATGGCGGGAGGTTCTGGTCCGTATGGACCGTAGCCTCCTGCCTGAGGAGAGAGGGTCAAAAAGTCTGTGCCCAGGGTGAGAGTGGTCGGCTGTGATCCGACCTGCACGCCCCAGTGTCCTGGAGGTGTACAGGTCCTGGAGAGATGGGAGGTTACAGCCAATCACCTTCTCAGCAGAGTGCACAACGCGCTGTAGTCTCTGTTTGTCCCTAGTGGTGGCTCCAGCGTACCACACAGTGATGGAGGAGGTAAGGATGGACTCAATGATGGCAGTATAGAACTGCACCATGGTCCTTGCTGGCAAGTTGAATTTCTTCAACTGCCGCAGGAAGTACATTCTCTGCTGGGCCTTTTTGACGACAGAGGTGATGGTGGGCTCCCACTTGAGGTCCTGGGTGATGGTAGTTCCCAGGAAGCGAAAAGAGTCCACTGTGGTGATGGGGGGTGTCCGTCAGGATGATGGAGGGTAGAGGGGCTGTGTGCTTCCTAAAGTCCACTATAATCTCCACTGTCTTCTGGGCGTTCAGTACCAGGTTATTGTGGCTGCACCAGGACACCAGACGTTTGACCTCCATCCTGTAGGCCGACTCGTCCCCGGCTGAGATGAGTCCGATGAGAGTCATGTCGTCTGCAAACTTAATAAGCTTGACAGACTGGTGGTCAGAGGTGCAGCAGTTGGTATACAGGGAGAAGAGCAGAGGAGAGAGGACACAGCCCTGAGGAGTGCCAGTGCTGATGGTCCGGGAGTCCGAGACATTCTTCCCCAGCCTCACGTGCTGCTTCCTGTTCATCAGGAAGTCAATGATCCACCTGCAGATGGGATCTGGCACGTTCATCTGGGACAGCTTGTCTTGGAGGAGATCAGGGATGATGGTGTTGAAGGCAGAGCTGAAGTCCAAAAACATTAAACTTGATGTTAATTCTGGGGGAAGAATAGGTCGACCATCTGGTCCTCTCCACACACCTTCAGTTTCAGTGCCCCCTCGCTGTTTCCAAACAGTCTTCTCCTGTAGTGATGCTCTCTTCTGACAATCTTTGATCATAACCATGTCAACCCTTGGGAGTAAATCACTTACCTGTGGGTGGCTCAGCATCATCTGATGTCTAGGGGTATATCCTGCTGCTTCTTTGGCTCGCTGATCAGCCTCCTCATTTCCTTTTGCCCCCCTGCTCCCTTCACTGTCATGTCCTTTACATTTTATGACTGCCACTCTGGTTGGTCCCTGAATGGCATGAGCCAAGATCGCCATTTCTTCTGCATGTTTTACAGGGGTCATACTGGCCGTTCGATATCCCGCTCTTTCCCATTGTTTGAGTTCCACATGCACGGCTCCTGCCACATAGGCTGAGTCGGTGTAGATGTTCACTTCTCTGTCCTTTGCATGTTGCAGTGCTGTGATCATTGCAAGAAGCTCTGCTCTCTGACCTGATGGTCTTTCTGTTAACTTCTCTGCGCTCACGACCTGGTACCCTGCCTCTGTCTCCCTAACTACCGCATAGCCTGCTTGGAGGTCTCCCTGTTTGTCTTTATAGCAGCATCCATCTGTGTACCAATTTTCAGCGCCCTCTATCGGTTCGCTGGCTAGGTCTGGTCTGATTTTCAGGTCTTCCAAGACCTTCTCTTGGCAGTCATGTGGTTCCCCACCTGAGATCTGGTTAGCCACGTTGATCCCGTGGTGTGTAAACACCAGGTTCGGGGCCTCCAAGATCTTACTCAATCTCCCTTGTCTCAGCGGAGCCAGTGTGAAAATCTGTGACTTCACAAATGCTACTACGCTGTGTGTTGTTAGGACCACCAGCTGATGTCCCATCACTATATGTGCTGTTTTTTTTTGTTTTTTTTGAATGAGTTTTGCTATTCCTGCTGCGTGTTGTGTGCAAACCGGGTGTCTTCTTTCCAATGGGTCCAGCATCACGCTTAGATACATTAGAATACACCTTCTCCCCCTTTGTTTCTGATACAGGACACCGTTAACCACGTTGTCCTGTACAGAAACATCCAAGAAAAAGGGAAGTGCGTAATCTGGGCGAGCCAAATCCGCTGCTCCCGCTAAAGATTGTTTCAGTTTTGTGAATGCCTCTTCTGCTGGAACTGTCCACTGTAGTGGGGCTGTGAGATTTCTCATGCCCTTTTCTCTCACCATTTCTCGGAGGTGATTGATCAGGGTCACAAACTCTGGGACATAGCTTCTGCTGAACCCTGCAAGACCCAAAAATGATAGCATTTGTTTTACTGTGGCAGGTTTTGGATGTTGCAAAATGGTTTGTCTGTGATTTGGAGACATGCCGGCTCCCTGTCTGTTAATGAGGCGCCCCAAAAATTTGACAGTGGGACGAGCTATCTGTAGTTTGTCTCGGCTAGCCTTGAAGCCGCGGGCATGTAACCGCCAGAGCACATCATGCGTGGCCTGGAGACAATCTGCCGCTGTTGTGGCTGCGATGAGGATGTCATCCACGTACTGAATCAATGTACAATCAGGTGGAAGTTCGCAGCCCGATAAGGCTTCTTTCAGGGCCTGATTGAAAAGTCCCGGTGACAAAATGAATCCCTGCGGGACCCGTGTGTACCGGAGTTGTCACCCCTGGAAAGTAAAGGAGAACATGTCTCTACAACTCTCTGCCAGAGGAAGGCAGAAGAATGCATTTGCCAAGTCTATGCAAGAAAACCATTTTTGTGTAGGGAGAAGCGATGAAAGAGCGGTGTAGGGATTTGGCACCGGTAGGGTGGGAGTCACCACAATTTTGTTTATGGCCCGCAAATCATGAGCCATTCGGTACTTACCGGTCCCCGCCTTCTCCACAGGGAGAATTGGGGTGTTCCACTGGGACTGTGAAGGTTCAAGGACTCCCGTCTTCAAGAGTCCATGAATGGTATCCGTGATACCAGCTTCAGCTGCAGGTTTGTGAGGGTACTGGGGAATCCAAATGGGATGGACCTTTTGAACTTGAAATGTAATAGGAGGTAACCACTGACAATGTCCCGCATCAGCTGGTCCTATTGACCACAGAGTACAAGGTAGACGGGCAATTATGACTTCTGCCTGCTCATGATCGGAGTGTTCTCGGCCGTGCTCTCGGTCGAGCGTGACGTGTTCCAAATTAGCCTGATTATTTGCACGCGCATAAATTCGATACATTTTAGCACTTAAAGAGTACGTGAGTCCGGGGATCTGTGTCGGGACCCAATCTGTCAGGCCCCCTGCGCGTTTCATCATGGGCCCTAATTCTTTGGCCGCGTGCCCTGAATGTAATGCTAGCGAGACATGTGGAACAGATGTCTCCGCCATCATATACCAACTTTGCTGATCAGGGGTGAGAATAACCCTCCGGAGCCACATACAAATCAGAAACTGCTTCCTCCCATTGTTGACCCTCCAGCTCGGCAAAAGCATCTTTATAGCAATCTGTGTCATCTCGATTGTAAAACAACGTGACATGGGGAGGGTCAGGCGGAGAGACATATGGTCCCAATCCAGCGATCCAGGTTTCCCACCTCTGAAACAAAGTCAATATGCCTGTCTGTGTTGGCGTTTCTGGTTTCAGCAAAGCCCAGTAAATGTCAGCGGTATGTGTCTGTGTGGCCAGGGGTGCATCAATAGTTGGTGCTTCCAACTGGAGGGCTGATAATCACACGCTCTTGTTTGCCCGTCAGGTAGGGTAATTGTCAGTCCATCTGTATTACACAGAATCGATGCTCCCAACTTCATCAATAAATCTCTCCCCAGGAGATTCACTGGTACATGTTTGGCCACTACAAATGAGTGATGCACTGTCTGTTTAGCCACCACCGTATTAAGTGGTTTCGTTATGGCCAGAGTTTGTGGCACCCCAGAGAAGCCGACCACGTCGACTGTCCTGTCCGATAATGGTGTCAGTCCAGATAATTGTCTTATTGTGGAATGTGTTGCTCCTGTGTCAACCAAAAATGGCATCGTCTTGCCTTCCACCATCACTGGGAGAAGTGGTTCTGCCGTTCCCTCTTCTCCATGGCCTCCCTGTGGGGTGTGTCAATACTGTCCTGGATCTGAACCCCAGGTGTCCTCCCACATGGGGTACTGGCCCCCTGAGGCCTGATACTGCACTCCTGGTGCAGACTGGTACTCGGGTGCAGCCTGTGCATTAGGCGCTGTCCACCCTCCTGGACGTTGTGGTGGTGCCCATGCATTTGGGCGAAAGTTGCCACGCGCTCTCCCACGGCTTGCTGGTCCTTGTCTGTTCCTAGGGCAGCTCTTGGCCCAGTGATCCATCTGACCACACAGAAAACAGGCTAATGTACGAGGTGGTCCCCCTGGTCCGCCAAACGGTCTCAAAAGTCTCCCCCTCGGAGCCCCCCCACCCACGCTGTGGGTTCCTCTGTGGGAACGGTAACCGATGACCCGCAGGATCCCAATTCGGATCCAAGTCTGGCCACTTGGGTTCCTCTGGGTTCGCCATGCGAACCACCATTTGTTTTGTGACCTGCTTCTTGTCTTGCTTTGCCGAGTTGGAGTTTCAACAATTGGACCTGTAAATCCTTCTCCTTACTGGATTCTTCATCTTTTGTGTCCTTATGTCGCTGCATGTGATGTACTAAGTGCCTCTCCCATTTGGGATCCTCACACCCTGGTATATCAGGATTATCTTGCATCAATCTCTGAATTTCCCTTGGCATACCCTCCAGTACCGCCTTCCTGAACCACTCTTTATTTGCTCCTTCTTTATAAGGATGCGCACCTGTCTCTTAGAGCCAGGAGTGTTTAGCCTTATCCAAATAAACTCTAGGGGCCTCAGATGTATCCCACATGAGTTTGGGAATGGCTGGAGCTACATTCCTAGGGAAAACTTCCCTCATAGCGGCACCCAAGGCAACTCCTCTGTGGTGTAGGGGAGTGTCGTCTGGGTCATTCTCCATTTGGGCCAATTCTTGGACCTCTTTAAGGTCCCTTCTTGACATGCGTCGTGCTGCCACAGCCCTGAAATCACCCACTGCGACTACGTAGCCTTGTGTCAGGCGATCTAGCGCATGTAGGAACTTAGCTCCTCCTTCAGATGGAGGAGGTAGCTGATCTGCCAATGTTTGAATGTCCCCTAAACCAAAAGGTTTATATTGCAGGGGGCCTCCTTTTATTCTAGCTAATAATGGCATTTGTGTGGGCAACGTTTTGCTTTGGGTCCCACTGGACGGTCCCCCTGTTTCATGTATTTCTCTGTCACTAGCAACCTGGTATTGCTCTTCAGGGTCCTCCTCCTTATTCTTCAGTTGTTCTCTTATCTCCAACAGGTGTTCCTGCAATCCAGCGTAGTGTCGTTCCATTCGCTCCCACAATTCATGGCAAAGCAGAATCAGCTGTTAAGACAGCAAAACGACTTCTGCACAAAGCCAAAGCTGCAGGACAGGACCCCTATCTTTCCTTGCTGGACCACCGTAACACACCGTCGCTGGCCCTGAACACCAGTCCAGCACAAAGACTGCTCAGTCGGCGCACCAAAACATTGTTACCAATGAAAAGGAGCTTGCTGAAACCAAGGGTTGTTCAAGTTCAACAGGAACTGACGAACAGGCAAACACATCAAAGCACCTACTACAACCGCTCAGCCAAGGATCTGCCTCTGCTTAAAAGTGGGGACTCAGTGAGGATACAGCCATTCCCACCACAGACTGTCTGGAGATGCGGCAAGGTGCTGTCGCGGATCGATGAAAGGTCCTATGAGATACAACTGCAATCTGGGAGTGTCATCAGGAGAAACTGCAGACACCTCAGACTGGTTCCGGAAAGGGCAGTCAGGGACCCCATCGTTGTGGACATCAACTTCCCAATTCAGGCAGAGGTTACAGGACAGGGTCAGGCAGGGTCTGTCCATCCTCCGCACAGGGTTTTAGCCCACACACCAAAGGACATTGGTAGCGGAGAGACCACTGTCACAACCGCAGGTCGCACAGTCAAGATGTCACAACACTATAAGGACTATGTCCTGTCACACAGATAAATTATTTAGTGTTGCTCATGGCCTTTGGGGGGGTTTACATCAAAATGGGGAAAATGACAATAAGTGTTCAAAACAGAAAAGGGAAAAAGGAATATGTTTATGTTAATAATTACCTGTTATAAAGAAATGCACTCTGAACTGGAAAAAAAAATCAAAACTGTACTGTATATGTTGAAATGGGGATGAGTTATGTTCAGGCTCGGAATGATGCGAGTCATGTGACAGTCAATGTTTTGTTTTGAATTTTTCAGAGGTCACTAAAGATGAACAGTTTGTTTTCTGAGGTACTAGTCAGATGTTGAAATTAAGGGGAAGCTGTAATTCTGAAAAGAAAAGGGATGTTACAATAGGAACTACTGTTTGTATAGGTGGAGCCCTCGGACAGTTTTAGGGGCCAGAAGCGGATATAGCAGAGCATCCAGACCGAGCTGTATTGTTGTTTACCCGCCTGAATTAATAAAGTTATAGACCCGATGGGTTAAAGTGGACCGAGTTTGTGCTCTTTGAGTAATTACAAGAAAGAAACGAACGAGAATAAAACAATTCTTCTGTATGCACCACGCACACACATAAATATAGAGCTCTATATAAACATTTGCTCGTTTGCTGTCCAGCACTTAATTTTATTTATTTTTTACTAAGGACCCCAAAAGGAATATTTGGTGATTTTATTGTTTTATTTCAGATTTTAATGTTTTATTGTCATATGCACAGTAAAGAAAAATGTTTCCCTGTACAATGAAATTCTTACTCTGCTGCCCACACTGGATGTTCGAACACCAAGAAAATAGATAAAATTAAACATGCAATAAAAATAGAAAATAATTATAATAATAAAAATAAAAAAGTCTCGCTGAATAACAAATTATGTACATTGTGCATATGTGCTATATTGCAATAGTCCGTGTAGAAATGGTCTGAACATACAAGTGCAGCTGTATGCAGACAGGTAAACAGTGACAGAAGTGCAGTGGTGTCTATGAGGAAGTTTCCAGCTCAGCCGTTCAAGAGTCTAATGGCCGTGGGAAAGAAAGAGTTCTTTAGTCTGGTGGTCCTGCATTTCACACTTCTATACCTCTGGCCTGAAGGTAGAAATGTAAATAATCCATGTTGGGGGCGGGGTGGTCTTTGATGATGGAGGCAGGTCTCCTGTGGACTCTGAGATGGTAGATGCTTTGCAGAGAGGGTTGTGCAGTCCTGGTGATTTTTGTGGCAGTCTTTACCATTCTCTGCAGGTGTTTGCGGTCCTTCACAGTAGCACTGCCATACCACACAGTGATGCAGTTGGTCAAGATAGATTCAATGATGCATCTGTAGAAGTTGCTGAGGACTTTGGCTGACATGCCAAATTTCCTCAGCCTCCTCAAAAAGTACAGCCGCTGCTGAGCCCTCTTTAGCACCTGTGTGGTGTTCAGTGTCCAAGAGAGGTCATCACTGATGTGGACCCCCAGGTACTTAAAGCTGCTCACCCTCTCCACCTCAAGGTCTCGGATAAACAGTGGTCGATGAGGTCTCCTCTCCTTCCTCTTGTCCACTATCAACTCCTTGGTCTTGTCTGTGTTGAGGGTGAGGTTGTTGTCCACACACCATGTCACCAGACTGTTCACCTCCGTCCTGTAGGCTGCCTCATCTCCGCCAGTGATACAGCCTATCACAGCAGTGTCATCTGCAAACTTCAGGAGAATGTTGTCGGGGTGAGAGGCAACACAGTCGTAGGTGAACAGGGTATAGAGGATAGGGTTGCGGGGTACCGATGTTGATGTTGATGCTGGCTGAGGACCTGTTTCCAATCCTGACAGACTGGGGCCTGCCAGTCAGGAAGTTCAAGAGCCAGTCACAGAGAGTGGGATGTAGTCCGAGGGATGACAGCTTATGGGTGAGTTTGTGGGGCATGACTGTGTTGAAGGCGGAGCTGTAGTCAATAAAAAGTATTCTGACGTAGGAGTCCTTTGTTTTCCAGATGAGAGAGGGAGACATGAAGGGCAGTGGCGATGGCATCTAAGGTGGATCTGTTGGCTCTGTAGGTGTATTGCAGGGGGTCTATAGTGTCCGGTACAGTGCTCTGAATGTGGGACAGCACCACTCTCTCCAATCATTTCATAATGATTGGAGAGAGTGCTACTGGCCTGTAGTCATTCAGGTAGGATGGGGGATTCTTCTTAGGGAGGGGGAGGAGGGTGGTGTCTTATAGCATGTGGGAACGGTGCATTGTCTGAGGGAAAGGTTGAAGATGGAGGTGAAAACATCAGTCAGCTCATTAGCACATGCTCTGAGGGCCCACCCAGGAATGTTGTCAGGTCCTGCAGCTTTGCGGGGGTTAATCCTCCTGGGCTTTGTGTACCTGGCCTGATGAGACGACTGGTGGGGTGGGGGTGGGGGGGTGATCCTGCCCAGGGCTTTGTGTACCTGGGCTGATGCAAGTCCACCACGTACGTTGCTGTAAACGTGATCTAGGATGTTCTTGCCACGGGTGGGGATATCCACATGCTGGTGATATTTTAATAATACAGTCCGTAGGTTGCACTGGTTGAAATCACCTGCGACAATGAAAACGGCATTGGGATGAGCAGTCTCCAACGCACTGATGACGTCATAGAGCTTGCTGAGCGCCTATGCCTTATTCTCATATAGAGAGAAGGACTTGGTATTAATCAAGGAGACAAATATAATTTGTCCCACATAGTTCTGAACGGGGCCGGCGGTAGCATAGGACAAGGGTGGGCTCAGCCCACCCAAATCTGATTCTTGCCCACCCAATCAAAATCTCCCATACCGCCTGCGGGCAGCGAAAGGTCCGCCCATCAAGCTACACCTACAATAGTTTTTATTTTTACTTTGATTTTCTCACACTCTGATTCAGGGCTACACGCCCTCGTTTCGTGCTTTTCCTTAATCTGGGTCACACTCTAGTTTCCTTGTTAATATTTTTACTTCTTTTTACCATGAGGATGTATCGCGTCTATCAGTAAATCTAGCCCTGGAGTATCCCCGACAGCTTCCATCCCGCTGCTGCCCGTGCTGAAATATCTCCCCCCAAGCGGGTTACCTGCTCCGTCTCCTCCTCTGTCCGATCAGCAGACAATCTGCTGACTAGTTTCTCTGCATGTAATAGCACAAACACCCCTGATGCTAGGGGTGATGCCGCACTAGACCTTGGCTGGAATACTCTGTGGCTCGGGACGCATGTTTCTGCTTCCCGAATGAATTTGTCACAAAGTTTGCCCAAAAAAACCAGGAGATTGATTCTGTAGTTTTTCACATTTTGCATTTTTTGCAGTTGCTGTTCTCTTTCTGTTGTACTGTTGTATAATAAAAAAAAGGAAAACAAAAAGAATAAAAAAAATATATGTATATTCCAGCCACAGAAGGTCACAAATCTGTGTACTTTCTGTGATGTCCCAAACCCAGACAAATGGAGAGAGTATATGTATATCTTTGTGTCTACTAGGGCTGTATTTAACTCCCAAAAAACAAACAAATATCATTTCGTGTCATATTATATATATACTTGCCCACCTACATTTTCAGTCTGCCCACCCAACTACAGTGGGCTAGAACCAGGCCTGGTTCTGAAGCGTGTTCAAGTCAAATAAGCTGGCTGACTGTATTGACTGTACTGTACTGTTTTGTTTTGTTTTTTTGTGTTGGTAAACCTTATGCCCAAGTTGAGATGAGATTGGATGTGTTTCAGTCCAGCGAATTATAATAAACATAAGTGGTTGATAGTAAACTGCTATCTGAACCCGAGTAAATTCTATTCATTGGTTATATCAGCACAACACACAAACACGAAAGAGCGGTGGAGGCATGGAAAAACATGTCAGCGATGATCCACAATGTTAAAGGGAATCCGTCGCAGCGACAAATAACTTTTTAGAATCTGAAGGTTTTTGTTTTTTTTTCCAACTCCTGATCCACTCCATTCCAGTAGGTGGCGGTAATGCAGCTCTAAGTTGGTTTGGTCAACCGCAGACCCACAAGAAGAAGAAGACGATGACAGAGGACTGTAATGCAACTAATGTGGTAATGTGGGTTGGATCGGATTGCATTTTTAATTTTTTTCCGATATCCGATCCAGTAATTTACGCCAGGATCGGACCGATACGATACTGAATATCAGATCAGCGCATCCCTACTAATAATCCTGTCAGCCTCTTATGAGGATATGCTGTGTTATTTTTCAGATTACAAAGGAAACTCTCAGTGCTGATGTCACTATTTAATCTGTGTTCACATATAGAGCGTCATTATCAACTGATGAACATTAGTGCTGAAACACTACAGGAAATGTGCCATAATGTCAGGATTATAGACCCTTTTACAGCCTCAAAATGTCTGCTGTTGCATGTTTGGCTGTCAGAATTTCTGCTCTACCAAAAGTGGACTGAAGTTGTACCGAATCCCACGGGATCACGGCTGTTGGAGAGAAAACGGAGGCGTCTGTGGTTGCAATCCATCAAATGTATTGATAAAAATTGGACTGAGGACACAATCAGAACTGAGGACAAGATCAGAAATGCTCACGTTTGAAGTGCCCATTTTATATCAGGTAAAGTTATTTATCTTCAGTTGTTTATACCGGGATGTCAGGTACCTAATGTAAACAGCATTAGCTGGTAGGCTATTTGGCTTTTAAACTGTAGTGTGGCTATTTACAGGTGAGGCATTGCTGGACTCAGGGAGTCCTGATTTTTAAATTAATATTTAATCATACTATAGATTACAAAATGCAGTGTCAGTCAAAAGTCTGAGCAGACTCACATATGAATGGTTGAGAGTGTCTCACAGTGTGACTGGAACAGTATATATATATATATATTCTTTTCATTGTAAATCAATATCTGCAGCTGGAAAACTCTTAACAAGCTAGAAAAGCAATTTGATGAAGTACTCACGCTGCCATGCAGGTACAATCCGCTGTGAGGACGTAGTTCTCTGACTTGTTTACAATGACCCGAGCCTCATACACAGCGCTCCTGTTTCCTTGTCTTTGACTTGGAAGAACTTCTGCCTTCAAGACACAAAACTCAGAGTCTGTGTCATGATATTTGATGTTCAGTACACGGCTGCAAACAACATAATTGTAAGCATCCAGTGACTTAAATGCTCTGCAACGTCTCTCTGGTGTATATGCTGGGTTTATCCACCAAATACACGTATATATCCGCCCACGGATACCGGGCCACTTGCTAACATACCACAGGAATTGGAGTCGGTTGCTGGTGGTCAAAATTAATTTTTGCAGGTAGTTTTCACAATCTTTTGTTGATAATCCCTTCTCCTAGATTGAAACGCTATTGAGCGCTGCTGTACTTCCGTTTCCAAAATGCGCGCGCATCGCTACCTAAGTCATCATTGTTTACAAACAGTAAAAGGGTCTATTGTATTGTTGTAGTTACTGACAGTGACCACTGGAGGGCAGTGATCCTGATGATGATGGTACTTTATTGATCCCACAATGGGGAAATTACAGAACACCCATCCAAGAAGACAAACAAACAGGCATGGGGAGATAGGTGAACTATGGCCATGCTGCACCGCTTCTGGAAGTGCTGCCATTAAAAAGAAAAACAATACTGAAAACATACAGGGATGAGTGAGGAAAAAAAAATCATCTCATACTTAGAGAATGTAGCAGGACTGATGTCTCTTAATGAGCCTGCCATTCTTAACCACTCAGTGGTGGGAGTGACTGTATATAAACAGCGCCTCTACCTATCTCCTCCTCGTCAGCTGATTGTCATTTCTGGGCTTCCGGTTCCAGTCTCCAGCAGACTAGCAGAGCTGCATGCTCCTGGCACCCGTATAACATGCGTTAAGCAGATATCCTGCTGTGGTGAGTGTTTCCTCTCTTTCTGCGTAGTAAACTTGGTGTTGGCTCTCACTGCGGTATTGTATCACTTCCTGTTCCTGTTTCGGAGCACAGTGTTTTGCTGTCTGTTAGCTGTTATATCTGTATAACTCGATTTATCTGGATAATAACATATTTTAGTGTAATCTTCACCTACTTTAAATAGCATACTCTTTGCTGAATCACCTGTATTCACATTTGTTTTTAGAAATTCGCTAGCTTAGCTCAGCTAGTAGCTTAGCCCTTAGCCGACTCACTACCAGCATGGCTTCTTCTCCTGTCTCTCCTGCACTTTCCTGCTCTGGGTGTCACATGTTTAGTTACTCCTCGGCCTCCTTTAGCAGTAACGGCACTTGTAATAAATGTAGTCTGTTTGTAGCTCTGGAGGCCAGGCTTTCTGAACTGGAGACTCGGCTCCGCACCCTGGAAAATCCTACATCTAGCCAGGCCCCTGTAGCGGGTGCGGACCATGGTAGCTTAGCCGCCGTTAGCTCCCCCCCAGCAGATCCCGAGCAGCAGGGAAAACAGGCCAGCTGGGTGACGGTGAGGAGGAAGCGTAGTCCTAAGCAGCAGCCCCGGGTACACCACCAACCTGTTCACGTCTCTAACCGTTTTTCTCCACTCGGCGACACACCCGCTGAGGAACAAACTGTGGTTTTTGGCGACTCTGTTTTGAGAAACGTGAAGCTAGAGACACCGGCGACCATAGTCAAATGTCTTCCAGGGGCCAGAGCAGGCGACATTCATGGAAATTTGAAACTGCTGGCTAAGGCTAATCGTAGATTTGGTAAGATCGTTATTCACGTCGGCAGTAATGACACCCGGTTACGCCAATCGGAGGTCACTAAAATTAATATTGACTCGGTGTGTAACTTTGCAAAAACGATGTCGGACTCTGTAGTTTTCTCTGGGCCCCTCCCCAATCAGACCAGGAGCGACATGTTTAGCCGCATGTTCTCCTTGAATCGCAGGCTGTCTGAGTGGTGTCCAAAAAATGACGTGGGCTTCATATATAATTGGCAAAGTTTCTGGGGAAAACCTAGTCTTGTTAGGAGAGACGGCATACATCCCACTTTGGATGGAGCAGCTCTCATTTCTAGAAATCTGGCCAAATTTATTAACCCTCCTAAAAACTGACTACCCAGGGTTGAGACCAGGAAGCAGAGTTGCAGTCTTACACGCCTCTCTGCAGCTTCTCTCCTCCTGCCATCCCCCCAAAACCCCATCCCCATAGAGTCGGTGCCTGCTCCCAGACCACCAAAAACCAAAGCTAAAATCAGCAAAAAGCTATTTAAGCATAAAAATTCTAAAACAATAAATAATACAGCTTCATCAACTGCACCAAAAAATAAAACAATTAAATGTGGATTGTTAAACATTAGGTCTCTCTCTTCCAAGTCCCTATTAGTAAATGATTTAATAATTGATCAACGTATTGATTTATTCTGCCTTACAGAAACCTCGTTACAGCAGGATGAATATGTTAGTTTAAATGAATCAACAACCCCGAGTCACAGTAACTGTCAGAATGCTCGAAGCACAGGTCGAGGAGGAGGATTAGCTGCAATCTTCAATTCCAGCTTATTAATTAATCAAAGACCCAGACAAAGTTTTCATTCTTTTGAAAGCCTGACTCTTAGTCTTGTCCATCCTAATTGGGAAAATCAAAAACCTCTTTTATTTGTTATTATCTATCGTCCACCTGGTCCTTACTCAGAGTTTCTGTCTGATTTCTCAGACTTTTTATCTGATTTAGTGCTCAGTTCAGATAAAATAATTATAGTGGGTGATTTCAACATCCATGTAGATGCTGAGAATGACAGCCTCAACACTGCATTTAATCTATTGTTAGATTCAATTGGCTTCTCTCAAAATGTAAAGGAGCCCACCCACCACTTTAATCATACTCTGGATCTTGTCCTAACATATGGCATAGAAACTGAAGACTTAACAGTATTCCCTGAAAGCCCCCTCCTGTCTGATCTTTTCTTAGTAACATTTACATTTACTTTAATGGATTACACAGCAGTGGGGAATAAGTTTTATTACAGTAGAAGTCTTTCTGAAAGTGCTGTAAGTATGTTTAAGGATCTAATTCCTTCATTGTTATGCTCTTCAGTGCCATGTGCCAACACAGTGCAGAGCAGCTACCTAAACTCTGCTCCCAGTGAGGTCGATTATCTCGTCAATAGTTTTACATCCTCACTGCGTATAACTTTGGATACTGTGGCTCCTCTGAAAAGGAAAGCTTCAAATCAGAAGTGCCTGACTCCGTGGTATAATTCACAAACGCACAGCTTAAAGCAGATAACCCGAAAGCTGGAGAGGGAATGGCGTCTCACTAAATTAGAAGATGCTCATTTAGCCTGGAAAAAGAGTTTGTTGCTCTATAAAAAAGCCCTCCGTAAAGCTAGGACATCTTACTATTCATCATTAATTGAAGAAAATAAGAACAACCCCAGGTTTCTTTTCAGCACTGTAGCCAGGCTGACAAAGAGTCAGAGCTCTGTAGATCCGAGTATTCCTTTCACTTTAACTAGTAGTGACTTCATGGATTTCTTTACAAATAAAATTTTAGACATTAGAGAAAAAATTATTCATAACCATCTCAAAGATTATTCTTCATGTGCGGCTGCTTTCAGCACTGCTGGTATTTGTTTAGACTCTTTTGCTCCAGTTGATCTTTCAGAGTTAACTTCAATAGTTACTTCCTCCAAACCAGCAACATGTTTGTTAGATCCCATTCCTACTAGACTGTTCAAAGAAGTCTTTCCAATTATTGATGCTTCAATCTTAAAAATGATCAATCAGTCTTTATTAGTTGGCTATGTACCACAGACCTTCAAGGTGGCTGTAATTAAACCTCTGCTTAAAAAGCCATCACTTGACCCAGCTGCCTTAGCTAATTATAGGCCAATCTCCAACCTTCCTTTTCTCTCAAAGATCCTTGAAAGAGTAGTTGTAAAACAGCTAACTGATCATCTGCAGAGGAACGGTTTATTTGAAGAGTTTCAGTCAGGTTTCAGAATTCATCACAGTACAGAAACAGCATTAGTGAAGGTTACAAATGATCTTCTTAGAGCCTCTGACAGTGGACTCATCTCTGTTCTTGTCCTGTTGGACCTCAGTGCAGCTTTTGATACTGTTGACCATAACATTTTATTACAGAGATTAGAGCTTGCTATAGGTATTAAAGGTACTGCACTGCAGTGGTTTGAATCATATTTATCTCATAGACTCCAATTTGTTCATGTAAATGGGGAGTCTTCTTCACTCACTAAGGTTAATTATGGAGTTCCACAGGGTTCTGTGCTAGGACCAATTTTATTTACATTATACATGCTTCCCTTAGGCAGTATTATTAGAAAGCACTGCATCAATTTTCATTGTTATGCAGATGATACTCAGCTTTACCTATCAATGAAGCCAGATGACACACATCAATTAGTTAAACTGCAGGAATGTCTTAAAGATATTAAGGCCTGGATGACCTCTAATTTCCTGCTTCTAAATTCAGATAAAACTGAAATTCTTGTTCTCGGCCCCACAAATCTTAGAAACATGGTGTCTAACCAGATACTTACTCTGGATGGAATTACTTTGGCCTCCAGTAACACTGTGAGAAATCTTGGAGTCATTTTTGACCAGGATATGTGCTTCAATGCACATATTAAACAAATATGTAGGACCGCTTTTTTGCATTTGCGCAATATTTCTAAAATTAGAAACATCCTTTCTCAGAGTGATGCTGAAAAGCTCATTCATGCATTTATTACTTCTAGGCTGTATTATTGTAATTCATTATTATCAGGCTGTCCTAAAAGCTCCCTGAAAAGCCTTCAGCTGATCCAAAATGCTGCAGCTAGAGTACTGACAGGGACTAGAAAGAGAGAGCAGATTTCTCCCATATTGGCTTCTCTTCATTGGCTCCCTGTTAAATCTAGAATAGAATTTAAAATCCTTCTCCTCACATACAAGGTCTTGAATAATCAGGCACCATCTTATCTCAAAGACCTCATAGTACCATATCACCCCAACAGAGCACTTCGCTCTCAGACTGCTGGCTTACTTGTGGTTCCTAGGATACTTAAGAGTAGAATGGGAGGCAGAGCCTTCAGCTTTCAGGCGCCTCTTCTGTGGAACCAGCTTCCAGCTTGGATTCGGGAGACAGACACCCTCTCTATTTTTAAGATTAGGCTTAAAACTTTCCTTTATGATAAAGCTTATAGTTAGGGCTGGATCAGGGGACCCTGAACCATCCCTTAGTTATGCTGCTATAGGCCTAGTCTGCTGGGGGGTTCACATAATGCACTGTTTCTCATTCACCTTATTTACTTTGTTTATACTCCACTCTGCATTTATTCATTAATTGATATTAATCTCTGGCTCTCTTCCACAGCATGTCTTTCTCTCCCCTCAGCCCAACCGGTCGCGGCAGATGACTGCCCCTCCCTGAGCCTGGTTCTGCTGGAGGTTTCTTCCTGTTAAAAGGGAGTTTTTCCTTTCCACTGTCGCCAAGTGCTGCTCATAGGGGGTCGTTTTGACTGTTGGGTTTTCTCTGTATTATTGTAGGGTCTTTACCCACAATACAAAGCGCCTTAAGGCGACAGTTTGTTGTGATTTGGCGCTATATAAATAAAATTGAATTGAATTGAATTAAATGTGTTTCTGAGGCTAACGCTATTATGGTCATAGGTGAACGTCAGCTAGCCGTTTGTATCGCGTTCCCTTCACTGGATGCGTGAGCCTGTTTGGAAGTAGGTAGGTGGGTGTTAAATCTTCATCTTAAGCATATTATAGTTGGCTGCCATGTAATTTAATTTAATTTCTATTAAACGCAGTGTCCTCTGGCCTCCTTACCTGGGGCCACAACGTTCTCAGCTCCCACCTGACAGGAGCCACTGTTGTCCTGTTTTGTCCGGTGTCATTCTGTGCGGTCCTGTTTTCACTGTTGTTCCGTCAATGAAAGTTTGGTTTTTGCTGCTGTCTTCATCACCGCGTTCTGGTCCTGGGTTCCGCTGCCTCTTGGTTTGTGGCCACAGCTTGTAGCGGTATCAGCTGAGGCGCTCGGCTTTGTGCCTGAAGCTTAAGCCATCTTTCTGAGGCTTAGTTTTAACCAGAGGTGGCAAAAGTACTGACATTCTGTACTTAAGTAGAAGTACAAGTATGTTAAAAAATACTTAAGTAAAAGTCGAAGTACTGGTTCAACTTCTCTACTTAAGTAAAAGTAAAAAAGTACAGGCTCTGAAATGTACTCAAAGTAAGAAAGTAAAAGTAGTTCTTTGGAGGATGTTTCTACCTGCTATTTTTGTGTAAAACAAACCGAACCTCATTATATATTATTGTAATAATATAAAATAGTACATGAGAATACAAATGTTATTCCAATCTAAATTTTAATTCTAATGAATGCACTCAGCTTGAATCTGTTCTGTAGGACACAATCTGTTAAAGGGAATTTAAACACAGCTTTGTTCTCTGTGTCCACCATAGTAGAGGGTGACTGTGCCTCCACCTAAACACCCAGTATTTCACAGCTACCTGAGCTGATCTCCATCCCCTACACTGACAGCATACAGGCTGTAGAAATGTTGGATTTAGTGAATGAATCTCAGCATCAGCAGCTTTGATTCAAACTCATCTCTGCTGCACTGATGTAACCTGTAACTCTGACCATGAACACAAAGTGCACCAACACAGAGTGTTACTGTAAATACAGTACAAGAAGATAACCTGTTTATTACGTACTAAACTGCAGTATTTTCATACAATCTTTGAATTACACAAAGTCAGCATACTTCAGTTTATTTTCCAGTCCTTACCTTTAATTCTAACCTCTCTTCTTCCTCTCCTGTCCTCTTTCTCCATCTCTGAGTGAACTTCTCTCTCTTTGCTCTCCCTGAAATACAGCAGCTCTTCGTTTAGCTAGCAGACACACTGTGTAACAAACTGCACACACTTTGTGTGTTTGCTGATATTTGTTGAGCATTTAGAAACGTTGCATTTACCTGCCACACGTGACTCCCTTCATGCTCGCTCCTCTTCAGTAGCGCTAGCTGTTTATGTGCCGCAGCGCAACTTACGGACTCGGTCCGGCCCGATTATAGCGCTATAAATGATACTGTAGCGTCCCTCAACAGACCACAGTGGAAGCTTGTGCCAGTTTACTTGCTGTTTATTTGGAACCAAACACAGGCTACTGTAGGCCGTAGCCAACGCCAAAACAACAGAACTGTTCCTAGGAACTACTGCAATGCTCATCAGCCGTCTCTCTCCCTCTCTCGCACGCGGGCCCCAGCCCACACTCCCACCCCTCATGCACTCAGCCAATCACCAGCATGTTCTCTTGTAGACTCTCTATTATAGGTAACTAGAATGATTGACAAGCTTTGCAGCCTCTAAGTCATTACAATACATTAATTATATGGGTTTGCGTATTTAATCCCTTTGTACGAGATAAGCCCCGGTAATGGAGGATACGCAGTACGATTGTCTCTTATATGTTATTATTCCTCCATTTAGGCTCAGATCGTTTTATGTTTGAAGGCGCACTGACCGGAAATGCAAACTTCTCTCTGACGTTAAAAAGTAACGAGTCTGTTTGAAAATGTAAGAAGTAGAAAGTACAGATACTTGTGTAAAAATGTAGGGAGTAAAAGTAAAAAGTAGTCAGAAAAATAAATACTTAAGTAAAGTACAGATACCTGAAAAATCTACTTAAGTACAGTAACGAAGTATTTGTACTTCGTTACTTCCCACCTCTGGTTTTAACGCGGGTTCATACCCAGTGTTTTAATAAGTGTGAGGCATTCACTGTCCCATAGTTTTGTTCAGTTTATTTTCTGTTAATTGTTTTTGTAAATCATTGTTTGTTTGTTTTTTTATTTCAGTTGCTGGAGGCCGTGGGTGGTGACAGTACTGGTGGCTTGGGTGGTGGTTTCCCCCTACCCCTTGTCTTCGTGTTTGCTGTGATTTCCTGGGATTGGAGTCTTCACTCACAGGTGTGGTTGTCATGTGTCTGGGTGATTTTAGTTTGCTTTAAGGTTTTATTGTTTTGGGATTCCATCCCCTTTGTACTGGTCTGTCCCCTACAGGTCCCCAGCTACTGGTAACTAATTTTGTTGATTTTGTTTGATGGCTTTTTGCATTTTAATAATTTCTCTTAAAATAAAATTGTATTGGTTTTAATATTGAACCTTGTCTCTTGCCTCCTTAGTGGGCAAACTTGTGTGCTTTCAGTTAAATTCTCAAATTCCCTGGGTGAAATTCCCAGGGTGGCGTTGTCTGGCAATTCATTTACTAAATTCTGATTCTTTTATTACTTATCTCCATACTACATTAACAATTATACCATTCAATCATACCCTCCGCTGCCACAATTAGATTAGATTCAACTTTGTCACTGAACACAGTAACAAGTACTTGATGGTTTTGGAACCAGCTGGTGGAGACAAACCCTAAAAGACTTGCAGCTGTAATTGCAGCAAAAGGTGGATCCACAAAGTGTTGAATTCTTTTGCACACCGCATTTTTCAGTTTTTTATTTGTAAAAAATGTTTTGAATCATGTATAATTTTCGTTCCACATCACAATTGTATACCACTTTGTGTTGGTCTTTCACATTAAACTCCAGAGAAATATATTTGTTTGTGGTTGTAATGTGACAAAATATGGAAAAGTTCAAGGGGTATGAATACTTTTGCAAGCCACTGTATAAAGTCCAAAACAGAAGAGGCATAGGTGTCAATGTCCGTGTGAGTCCTTGGTGGCCTGAGCGGCAAACACACTCCAGTCTGTGTTCTGGAACCGCTGCTGTAGTGTAGAGTCAGCTCCCTCTGGCCACACTTTCACAGTGTTTACAGTAGGCTTTGCACGTCTGAGTGGTGTGTATTTGGGGAGAAGAAACAGGGAGAGATGGTCTGATTGTCCGAGGTGGGGGAGGCTGGTGGCTTTGTAGGCGTCAGCCATGTTGGTCCAGGGTCTTATCTCTGGGGGGACAGGAGACATGCTGGTGGAATTTGGGGAGTACAGTCTCCAGGCAGGAGTGATTGAAATCACCAGCAACAATGCAACCGATGCACAGTCCCCCACCTCTGGACCACAGGTGGGGGACTGTGCATCTATGTGACCAGAGGCTCTGGTCTTGCCGGAGTCATCAGCTTATCTATCCACCCGGAGAACGCAGTGCTCAATCGCGCTATCAGGGATGCCACTATTGAGCCATGTCTCAGTGAAGATCATGATGTTGCAATCCTTAATCCAGTTGTGTGAGATGATCCGCAGCTGCAGCTCATCCATTTTATTTATCAGAGACCGGACATTGGCGAGGAAATTGCTGGGTAGTGAAAGCTGGTGAGAAGTTAGCCTTAGCTTAGCTTTTGTTTACGGTTTTGATGCCGCCTGCGAGTGCTTCCGGTTGGTGAAGCCAGGTTGTAAGCCCCCGATGTTTTAGTGATCTCTGGTGTGAGCTGGAGAACGTCGAAAAAAGCGTCCACGTTGAGCGCTTGAATATCCAAGAGCTCTTGTCGGCTGTAGGTGACGTGTGCACGACTGTTCTGAGTAAACAGACTTGAAACAAAAAGGCAGAGTACTACTAATTCGCAGAATCTGGGGAGACGCCGAGCCTCGAGAGGGTTACGCCCTGCCATCTTGGTACATTTCTTTCTTGTTTCTCTGGAACAGTCCAGCTCCACCCTACTATAATCCCACACTACACACTTAATGCTGTGATCCTGCTCACCATCATCAGGCACTGGGCAGCCAAACAAGCACCAAAGGAAATGAATGCGCTCCACAAACAGCAGGATCAGACTAGAAGAGAAAAGAAAGCACTAAATGTGCTCTAACAGCTCATCTAAACACACTGAATCCATTTCCCACATACCTGTGAGCATCACTGCCATCTGCAACCAAGATCAGAGCAAAAAGCCAGGAGAGCCTGAACCATGGACTCCAGGTGAGCCCTATAATCAGCTCTGATTAGAGAGCTAGAGGAGGACTCAGGGTTCATGCTGCATTCACAAGCAGCACTCAGGAGAGGAGCAGTTTCCACTAAGAATTCCCCGCTACACAACATTATAGAAATGACTGTTAGTATTAATATCCACTCGTTATGATTCACATCATTTCTTCTCTCAGTGTTTGTCTGAATGTGTCACGGAGTCAGAGCCTGTTTATCTCTGTGTCTGTGTCTCTGTTAAACATCTTTCTTCCAGCGGGAATCAAACACACACTGAGCCAAGCAGCAGTTCATCCTCCTGTGTGAGACTCTCCTCATTTAAGGCTCTTTTCACACCTGCGCTCTTTAGTCCGTTTCAGTCTGACTCTGGTTCGGTTCCCCCTTGGTGCGGTTCGCTTCTGCAGATGTGAGATTGGTTCACTTGGAGTTGGCTTGGAGTTTTTTCTGAGTGGAAAGAAACCAAACCACAGGAAAAAGCTACAAGTTTACAAACTCATCAGCTGATTCAGAGCAGCAGGAGAAAACGCCCTAAACCACCTCATAGGTCGTTTGTACAGCACCTTCTTACCACCAACACCTACGTTTCAACATGAAGCGCCCTCTAGTGGTCGTGCAGGAAAGGTCGTGTTGGGTTTGCCTTGTTGTAAATGTGAGCATCAAGAGAGCGTAATGAGAGTGTGATGAGCTCCCAGTTTATCCAGATGTTTCTTCAACATTTAATGTAGTGAAGCTGTTGTTGTTGTGCAGAGATATACCGTATGTATATCATTTCTTTCTAAAGCTCTTTCCCTCTGCATGATATATCTGTCAGAATGAAAGAATGCAGCAGTTAGTAGAGATTACAGGTAACCTCTGCACTCACAGAGAAATCAGAATCAGTTCTTCCTTAAGAAGAGTTCCAGTGATGGAGAAGAAATAAAGTTCTATATGAGGCTGATGATTCACACACTAACATGGAAGCAATGAGCTGCTGGAAGCTTCTTCCTGTCACTGGCTCAGCTGAGGAATCACCAGATCACCATCACACAGACGGATGGACGAGTGAACGACACTCAGCATCATCCCAGCACTTTTTATCTCTGCATCAAACATCGGCATCTATGTTTTCCACCTCTTTCATGTCTTTAATCAGCAAATATAGATGTGCTCTTTGACAATCAATGATTCATTAGGATGCAGTGCTGCTCGCCACCATGGTTGTTTGGCTCTCCAGGACAGCAGGTAGAAAAAGGCGTAAATGTGCCGTCACTCCAGAACCAAGAACCTTCCTGGAAACATCAGAAAATCATGATGTCACAATTTGATGAAAGAGCTTTTGAAGTAGTTGTCAGGTTCTAGCTGACATTTATAGCTCTGCTGCATCAGAGCCTCCGATCCATGTTAATGGAAACCTGTGAGTGTGACTTTTTAGGAGGGTTTGAATTTCAATGGATTCTCCCAAACTGTATAGATGAAGATTTGCTCCCATAGAGAGAGTCAGCAGGACTGATGCAGACCACACACACACACACACACACACACACACACACACACACACACACACACACAGCACAGAGCCTTGGAAGCATTAACAGCTGCAGTCAAACATCTGTATGACCTCAGCCTGAGTCCAAGTCAAAGCTTGTGGAGCATCAATGAAACAGCGACCTCTGACCTCTGTATGGAGCCCAGTTCCAGGGGCTCCTCCTCCCCGTCTCCTGCAGACAGTGTTACACCCTGAGAAAGGGAAAGGAAATCAATAAATACACTCGAACGCGATGCTTCTCCTTCAGCAGCTTCATTGAGAATGAATATAATTATTTTGAAGTATACACACAGATACAAAACATTAATATGGAACACTATAACAAAAGTACACATCAGTCAGTTCTAGGACAATATCACAAAATGATCTCCCTTCATCTGTCTTCACAGGTAAATAATGATTTCAACCAAGGTACAGTATAATTTCCCCGTCCTCCCTTGCAGGTAAACCCAAATATGACATAAATGCCCAAGCAAATTATTAAACACAAATTTAAATCATCAAACTCCAAAGTATTGAAAATAACATTTATATACACACATCAACAGACATTTTTCCTTATTCCTATTCTCTCTACAATAGTTGTTCAGTACAAACTAACACGCACATGCATCGCCATCACCGTATGCACACATTCTGGCGGCGCAGTGCACTATGCTAGCGGCAGCATAGAGCACTTAGCTCAGCTAGCTAGCCAACAGTATGCTACAAGAAATGCAAAAGAAATAACACTTCAAAACGTCTTGAACAGGTAGTGAGTCAGTCTACAGAGAGTCAAACAAAACTCGGCACATATCTCCACAGCTTAGGAGCACAAACACTCATCACATACCTGAGAAGGAGAAAGGAAATCAATAAATACACTAGAACGCGATGCTTCTCCTTCAGCAGCTTCATTGAGAATGAAGCACCGCGGCCGGAGTGCCCCCCTCCTGCAGTGCAAGGTATGACTAAATGATCACATATCCCACACATTAACAAAAAGGCTCAACAGGTAGATCACCGATGGAAGAATGATAGGTTGTATTCTTAACAATTCCCATGGAGATATTTACCTCAATTATGAATTTTGATTAATAATCAACAGAATAATAAAATCAACCTATCACAACAGCAGAGATTTTTAGTAGCATTTCCCTTTACACAGTACAAACCTGTGCAGTTTTCCTGCTCGCACACTTTTAGTATATGGAGGCTGATGAACTCACCCAGCTGAAAAACTTCCACTTTCCTCAGTTTATCTTTGTCATCAGAAACAGCTGAAACGTTTTACAATGCAGTTATTAATGAACAAAGTTGTTGTGACTGTTTGAAATAGAGAGATGACAAACAGACTAAAATAAGCTGCAGAAACATGAAGCCACCTCTCAGAGTAGTTTCCTCTATTCCACTTTCATTGTTGCTGTCTGAAATGTAACGATTCCCTTATTCAGAGTTCTTCTAAAACAATCACACACATAGATATAGATGTCTAGAAGATCTATTTTCTCTCTCTGCTTCATCCTTTTGTCTGATTGAGTGAAACTGTTGCAGATGTGGAGAAACAGCTGCAGGTAAAAACAGCTCTAAGAGCCGAGCTCGTGATCTGAATGTCATTCTTGGATCTGACAGACGTGAACATTTTCACAGCACAGTTGTTCAACAGTTGTTCACCTTCTTCAACTCTTGTTGTTGGACACAGATAGAGATCCTTCTTCTTCTCTCCCTGTAAATAACACTCTTGTCTCTGACTGTCTGATTCCAACAAACTGCTGTTACACATCTGCACAAACATCCACTCACATCTGGATGAGGGCAAACAGCTGTTTTCATCCTTTCAGCATTCTTTGCAGCTGGAAGCACTGAAACTCTTCACAATGGACTCACTCAGCATTAGATTTGTTCTTGCTCTAAACAAAAACATTGGGCCACACTTCTTAATCTTTGAGTTCAGGTGTGAAGAAGCAGTCACGTGATTTCAGGAAACGGCGCCTCGTTTGGCTTTTATCAAGTGAAATTGTGAAAAACGATTTGGACCTCCACAAAGACTTGATGTGAAAACGCCCCCTTTGCTCCACACAGACCTCGAGGCTTTAGTATCAGATGGAACATCACTAATGTTTCCCTGTTTGCAGTCTCCAAAGGACGACCGCTCACCTGCATAACTCACCTGCTGAGTCTGCTCCTCTTCATCTACACTCTCTGGTCTGCATTCAGCTTCCCTGCCTGCCTCCTGAAAATACTCCCCCCATGGACTAACTAAGCAGCGACCCCTCCCTAGGACACGCTGGCTCATTTGGCCGAGTAACCGAGCACTACTCACTGCTCTGATCTTCACACTCCTTTTCTGTGGATTTGCTTTCCTTGGAGCTTCTGGACTAACACGTCTCTCTTCTGCCACAGAGACCTCCTGCCTCGAGGCACCTGCTCCCTGTGTCAGTCTCACCTTTGACCCTCGTCTGCTGAAAATCCCTGTTGTGAAAAATAAAGCCTGAAGCTGGTTCCTCTGTCTCTAATGTGTCTGCACTTGAGTCCTCCATTTGTATGGTCCTCACTGGCCTCTGACCTCTTTCTTTTCTAGTGTCCTCTGCAGCCCTGCATTACTTTAACAAAGCATTGATGATGATCTGATTGTGACAGTTTTCCCCTCAATGCTGTTTTTGCTTTGTTGCCACTCTGGTTGTTCATTTGTGAGGAAGGAGAGAGGAGGTTTCTGGAGGAGCTTAGATTGAGGAAGCATAGATGTGTCCTATGTGGAAGTCTTTGATTGCTCACTTACTGCCCTCAGGTGGTCACAGAGAGGAACTGCAGGTTTAAACAGACTGCAGCGCAAACACACTGAAAAAAATGAGGAGGTTGTTTCCCAGCAACGTTAATGAAACTCTGACTGTATTCAGAAATCTCAACACAATCAAAGACACAAAGTCACACAAACAGCATTAATATAAAGTGATGTTGGTCTCTGTAAACACACAAACACACATTTAGGCTTCAAAGCATTTCTGCTCCTAAACAGAATTCAGCTCCAAACCTCTGATGCTGAAATTGTGATTGTTGCTACAAATGTGATGCAAAGTACTCACATCCATGTAGAGCTTTTCTAATATTAACCAGTGAAATGTTGAGAGTGTCAAACTGTACATGTCTCTGTTTTCAGTGTCCATTCTGTTCATTATCATCAAGAAAGTTTGATTGGTTCAGCCAATCACACCTTTCTAAAGTGTGATGATGTCACACGCTGCAAAAAGCTGAAGCACACCTCCTCACTGAGGTCAAACTTTCAGTTGACCTTTAGTTTTTGGCTGATTCGGAGCTCTGAGAGGATTCTCAGGATGTTTGGGAATACTGACACAGCCCTCAAAAATCCTCTCCCTCCCTCTTCCCCCGGCCGCTTCCACTCAGCTACTTGTTGTTTTTAGTGTTTAGTCCCATTCATACACTCAGACTCTGCAGACACACTCATTTGATGACACACATATATGACTGTATGGTTTATTGGCTTCATTCAAACAATGAGCATCATCTCCAAACTGTGTGCTCTCCTCCTTTGGCACAGAGTCGAGCTGTGACAGAGTTAGAAGAAGGTTTCATGGCAACTTTGACCTGGACTCAGTCTGACCAGTCAGACACACACACACACACACACACACACACCTGCAGATACAGTCTGACTAAACCAGTTAAACCAGTTAAACCAGCTGTGATGTTATCAGTACAAACATGAATGCTTTCAGTTTGTGTGTTTGTGTAGAGACAGAGTTACAGTAAAACTCTGATGTTGTTCATGAGATCAGAGAGAAATGTTCCTGTGAGAGTAGAACTTAGAGGAAAATCCAAACTTTCAAAGGGCACAAATGAGAAAAGGAGAAAAGAGGAAGTTTCACTTTCACATTAAAGTCTGATGTTCAGGAACTTGAAGGATGTTAAATGAACTAAACTGCTGCTCCTGCTGAGCCCCTCCCACCTGTGCTGCTTCAGGTGGAGTCCCGCCTCCTTCCAGGAATCAGCTCACCTGTGTGTCAGTGTTTAGTGTCCAGGTGTGGAGTGGAGCTTCTTCTTCTTCTGCTCTGTTTGAAGAAACTGTAAGTTTAAGAACTTTATGTTTGCTTCTGCTCTGTGATGTTTGGAGAAAATGTTCAGCTCAGATTTCAGCACAAACTGTGGATCACTCTTTGTTTGCAGACAGATTCACATGATTATTGATCAACATCAGCTGTGAGCAGCTTATTTAATCAGAACAGCAGAAATCTGCTGCTTCATAGTTCATGGTAACAGAGTCGGTCCAGACTTCCCAGTTATGGAAGTAAGAACAAAGGAGACTGACTTCATCCACCATTGTGTGTGTGTGTGTGTGTGTGTGTGTGTGTGTGTGTGTGTGTGTGTGGCAGCAGCAGAGTTAGTTGATACTCAGAGGTGTTACTGTGGATTTCCTGTGGATGGGTCACAGTGGATCTTCTAAATGACTCTTTAATGCAGATGTGCTGCAGCTTCTAGATTCAACATGTCGGCCTCTGGTTCAAAAACACTGCGTCACAAACTGTTGGCTCTCCTCCAACAGGAAGTAGTGTTGACTGTTCCCACAGAGAGGATCATGTTACAGAGACTGGATTAGAGCGACCAAGGGCTGCAACTACTGATTATTTTAGTAATCAAGTATTCTATCAATTATTTTATTGATTAATTAACTGGCTAAGAAATACTTTTGTCTTACTAATGAGCAACAATAAACATTAAGGAGAAAAATGGGTCTTTGAAAACAAACTGCTCATTGGTTTCTATTTTAGAGTTGCAGTGTTTTAGTCAGATATCATGTGGTTGTACTCAGACTGTCACGGCTGCACAGAGGCAGAGATCTGTGAGAGCTTTACATCATTACAAATGTGAGTCTGTGGACATGAAGGCAGCTTTCTCCTCTAATCAGTGTTTCTACTAATGAAGTTTGAGACGATCATTTCTCGTGTTGTGATCGATCACATTGATGAAACAGTCACAGCTGACTCTTCTATGACTGCTGCATCAGAAACAGATTTAACCTTTAGAAACCATGTTTGTATTTCTGAGGAGTTTTTGAAACACCTGCTACAGAGTCTGAATGTGTTCCTGCAGCATTTCATGATGATGCTGGACTGTGATGGTCAAACCTACGGCCACACTCCAGCCAAGTCGGTAACTCCCTTATGCACTATTCATACAAATGCCATTATTTTAGTTTGCATTAAATTGGTTGGTTTAAATGCATTTGATCTATTTGTAAGCGCACATTTAGTTCACTTGTATTTTTCTCAGCCCATGGTTCATTTTTGTTTATGCTCATAATTAGTTTGTTTCTTTGCTGGTACTTACCTGCTGTAACACCTGGGAGTTGCCTGACAAAAGATGTTGGCCATGGCTGACCACACCTGAACACAATGGACAAACTGGACTGCACCACCAGTTCCTGTAGAGGGGAGGGACTTAGTTTCTTTAGTTAAATAAAGCTTTTTCATTTAAGTGAATATTTGTATTTGGAAGCTTTAAGATTTTTCTTTTTTTTTTTTTTTTTGGTGTTTAGTTTATTAACAAACTTAGCTGTATTGTGGTGTTTAGTGTAGTTGGTGTATTCTGTTTAGTTATCCCTGTTGTGTGTTAATGGTCTGATCAGCCAGCATATTTACGCCTGTGTGCAGTGGCGGTTTCTGATATGGGCGACATGGGCAGCCGCCCAGGGCGGCATTTCATCTAGGGCGGCATGACCGCCCCCCTTCCCCCAATGCATTGCGATCGCCGCAGCAGCGCCTACCGCACTACTCCACTTGTGGGGTAATGGGCGCCCTCTGCTTGCTGTGTATTGCATGTAGCTTTCTGCAATGGTCAGACAGGTTGTAACAGAAGGAAAGGGGCAGGCGGGGTCCGTGTATTTTGCGGCCAACGGATTTTCGTTTAGGAATCAGAAAACGAAAAACGGGAAACGCCTCGTTTCCCGATTTTAGTTTCAAAGTTTAAAAACGGAAAACGGAAAACGAACCGTTTCCCGATTTTCATTTCAAAATGGGAAAATAAAAAAATGGAAAACGAGCCGTTTCCCGATTTTTGTTTCCTGATTAAAAATTTAAAAATGGATTTTAAAAATCCGGCGTGGAAATCGGATTTCTCATTTTTCTTCATTTTTGTATCTTGACCCGGAAATGATCGAACTCTCGCGGCACACGCAGATATTGGCGGTACGTTTGATTTGATTAGGAGCCATGATTCACGTATACATCTAAGAAGACATGTCGTTGCACGAATATGCAGATTTTATTGCAGTAAGCAGAATAAATGGCAAGTGTTGTAGCGAAATCGCATCAATGTTATGCACCCACTTCGGAACAAGACGGGGTTTTTCTGAGAGGAATGTGCGGAGATGGTGTGCTGAGCAGGGGCTGCTCACACAATTCTGTTCAGACAGCCAGCTTGAAGTTGAAGTCGCTGAAGGTATTGCTGAGGTAAGTTTTTCATTGTTATAATTATTTTTATGATGAATGCTTTTTGTGAAATATGCAATGGCTACATTAATATAGCTAAAAAGCTGACTACAAGCTAATGGGAAGCCAGACATCAGTCGTATGCTACAATTTACAGATTCAATTAAATGGCTAATACACTGTTAGCCCTGCGAGAGACTGGCGACCTGTCCAGGCTGTAACCCACCTCTCACCCCTCTGGCAGCTGGGATAGGCTCCAGCTGCCAGAGGGGTGAGGGTGAGAGTCTCCCACATTGAACTGGATACGTGGATAAAAATGCATGGAAGGACTATACACATAATTTATCCAAATAATATATTTCACTTGTCACATTATTAACATGATAAGTATTAACAGTCTTACTTATCCAAACATTCCACTGGAAATGTAAAGTTATTTTTAACAGTATTCTTCCCTATTTAGTGCCTCTATGGATAAACTGTCAGCTTCTGTGCTTAAACTTTTTTTTAAGTCACTATGTTGGGCTTTGCAAACATAACAAGCTTCCCATTTTTTTTCTCCAAGCATGTAGTGACCTGTGAAGTCTGCCCCCCCCCCCCCCCCCCCCCCCCCACACACACACACACACACACACACACTTCTAGACTGGATCATCTTTTGGTCGAAAAATGATGACTGGATATCTTTCTGCAAAAGGCATTAAAGCTTCTGAAGGCAGAGTGGGCAAAGTGTTGAGAAGCATTCATCAACCCTATCATGCAGCAAGACAGCAGGTAATGTTAAATACCAGTTTTCCAGTAGAGCACTGGTGTTGAGAATCTAAATCTTGCAAATATATTGAGTATTTATAGTTTGTTTGATTTTAGGGTGCCCGAAATCTCAACCCCATACCCTACAATGCAGAATACATGGGTCATAAGCTTCACTTAGATCAAAATGAAAAACTTGTTATGTTTGGAGTGACCCATGTCATGGCTATTGATGGTTTCAGCAAGAAGATTGTCAGTCATTCCACCATGCCGGTAAAAAACAACATCATCATTTACGAGGATGTGTACAGGTAAAATAACCTGACTACTGCTACTAGTATTCATTTATTCCTCAGTCTATTATTGCTCCGTCCAGTTTTAACTAAATACTTTTTTTATCGTTACTTTAGGAGTGGCTGGGATGCTTGTTAGGTTTAAAGGGTTTATGTTTGTGTGTTTTATCTTCAGACCTGCTCTGCTTTCTTGTGGACTGTGGGATCAGGTCAGAGTTGACTGTGGGAAGGAGTTTTACCTGGCACTGTTCATCCAGGAAAGGCTGGCACAATACAGATACAATTGTCAGAGGCAGCCCTACATTCAGACACCTTCTACAAGGGTAACAATGTGGTGGTAAAATATTTTCTTTTTTTTGTAAACTCATTTCAGATGAGAATAAGTCGAGTCATGCTGTTTTAAAATATGCACAGAACCATGTGATTGAGAGAATGTGGTCAGAGGTAAATGCCCGAGTCAACTATCCTCTGAAGACTGCTTTGGTACAACTGGTGGACATGGAGGAACTGGACATGGAGGACAGCACATCCAAGTACTGTGTGTCAAACTTGACATGCCAGATGGCCAGGATTGGTATCACTAATGTTGTAGAGGCATGGAATGCACACAGAATCCCAGGTATGATTCATTCCTTTTTACTGGCTCTGTTACAAGAATATTTTGTTCACAAAGCAATTTAAATTTAGTTTACCACTCTGTAGTAAATTTTGATATGAACTGCATTTACAAATGTGTAGCTTATTTTCATATCTGTATATTCACTACTGACTGAAATTTTCAATAGATGGGGCAGCTTCAATTTATAAAATACCTCATCGATTTGTCCTGAGTTATTTGGGTATTTTGCTATTTTGTGTAGATTTCCTTTTATTGTTGTATTTATATCTAGATCTGTTCAACGAACACATAATCACCCCTTTGAAGCAACACTAAAGTAATAAGATAAGCTCATATTTCTAAATGCTGTGAATCTGTTGCAGTTATGTTCACTTTACTATACCAAGTAAATTTTAACTCATTCATTTGTAAACCCTTAAAACACACTTGTGTGTCATGCAGGAAAAGGAATACCAAATGAACTGGCTAAAGGGGGGTGTCCTGCAAAAATTGCTGAGGAACTTCTGCCTAATGGTGCCGCTGCAGCTGACCTGTATCAGCAGGAGGTGGGATCAGCCTTGAAGAGAGATTCCATTTTTGGACTGGAGCCTTTCTCCTCTGAAGAAGCCAAACAGTGGACTGAAACAGAGTTTGGTTCTCATTTTGACTTGTTTTCACTTTACCAAAACGTGGTTCATCATAACTATGGACCCTTTAAAGATGCTGTTAGGTTTCTTATTGACATCACCAGATGTTGTGTGTGATCCATTAGTGGTATTCAATGAAGAAACGAGTAAACTTCTCCAAAAAAAATTTATTACAGAGAAAACTACAAGCTGTTTCAATTTATAACAGTTCAAATAATTTGTATTTACAATCTTGTTTCTGATTGTTGGCAATAAAGGAGAACTTGCAATTCTCTGATTCTTTTTTAAAATTCTAATTTTGTGTAACACCCAAGCTTGTATATCATTTAAACAATGTAACATTTAATAATTACATAATGAAAACCGCAGTTACCGACTACTGTTCCACTCCCAAACCATGTTATAAACATCAAACTGGGCTTGAAACCTAAGGACAACCAAGTAAAAAAGACAATGTGATTACAGAGAAAACCACCCATCAAACAGGATGAGGAAACGTGTTACTGATAAGCTGCAGAGGCTGCAGGTTAGTATATATGCCAACACTACCCAAGCTGATTTTATAAAAGGTTCCTCTGTAGGAAAACCTGGTCAATTAAGCTGGTGTGATGTTGGCTTGAAATACAAACTCTGCACCCTCTTTAGCTTTGTAGTGACAAACGCCCATTTATATTCAATGTTAGATGAATTACACATCTATATCTCTTTGAGGAGAGAGAGAACAGCATGGAGACCCTTAACTTGGTGTACCCTACGATCAAATTCTTCAGCTCTGCATTTCAGACAGTGATCTGCAGTTAACAGCCACTGCTCCACACATGTTCGGCATCCAACTAGAGACTCGCAGCACGTGGAAAACATGGGTTCCTCCATTAGAGCTACAAGGTTTTAAAAAAAGAAATTGATGCAGAAAAATATGTGCCAGTTACTTTAAATATAAAATAAGAAAATTAAACACATTTAAATTTGCTGTAATATGTAATGCATACCTTTGCAAACGAGGCAGGCAAAGGCATCCTTTACAGAATGCAGGTGGGCATCAGTCACTGCTTTGCGTGTGTGCTTTGCAAGCTCAGACAGCTGGTTTATTGCTGAGGTGATATCTTGGAGGCTCTCAGCAGCTTGCTTTAGTTGGTCAATTTTGCCAATGACCTCTTGTATGCTCATACTGTCGTCGGCCCTTCGACTTAAATGTAGAACGACAAAATAGTGAAATCGCCAAATGCATGAATATTTTTCTTATATCTGCCTATGAGGCCTTCAGTTTTTCTTTTAAAAAATATTTGTCAGGTAAAATGACTTATACTGTTTGCCCTTGTGTAGAGAATGAGTTTGACTTTACATACATTACCTTGCTTTAGCTGTTCTTCCATTCTGGAACTCCACAAAGTCATCCTCAAAGATTGCATAGATTTTTCTGGAGTTCTGTTTCCAGTAATGGGAACCTTAGGAGAAGACAATGTATTTCTATATTTATTAATTTTAATGGTAAAATGTAAAAAGCAAGTTTTTGATCACTTAGCTTACTTCTTGTGCCCTCCGAGTCTACTATTTCATTTCCTTGGCTGTCTGTCAGGGTAATCACCTCATCACAGCCCAAGGCATCCTTCACCTTCTGTGTTATTCCTTCCACATTTGCTTCAGCTTCCAAAAAGCGAATGATGACTGTTTTGGAAGTACTGAGCTTGTGATTTACTATTTTGGCAATATGGATAGCCCTGTGGAGGAATTAGATCATTAAAAAAATAAGATGAAAAAATATGGCTGTAGAGAGATTTTACTAGTAAAGACAAGTTGAATATTTAACAGCTAACCTTTGGAAAGATCTTGCTGGGAACAGGTTGCTTGCTCGTGGCGTTCCAGCTGAAGGCCGTGGTGTGTCAGTCAGAGCAGAAGGTGAGGGTCGGTGCATGAAGGCAAATGGAATACCAGTAGTGGGTAGGGATCTGCTTGCAGGAAGTGGACTATGAACTGGATCTCCATGGACCTCATAATGACTGTGATGTGAAAGATTTAGGATGGAAAAATGTCCTGCTGGCTCTGGAAATATTGCAGTGTTTGCATCATCTGTAATGTACAGACTACTGCAATTAACCTGTTTAATTTGGCAAAATAAAAAAAAAATTATAAAGTGCTAATTATTCACAGATTTTATGTTATTTAGAACAAACATCTGCACAAAATAATATTGGAAACATTCAATTCTAAATCATATTTCAATGTACTTTAAGTGTTTAGACATACCACAAAGTTACTTTTAGCTAACATTAGCATTTACTCGATCACATGCCATTAAGCTAACCAAGGCTCCGTAAAGCCAAAATAAATATTCTTATATATAAATCTATCAGTTATAAGTTGAACAGTTACGGCACCTGAAAAATCCTGCATATCTTGTCCACAGACATGTCATCTTCCTTAAGTGTAACACGTCTGCTTTCTCGAAAAAGGACATAACTGCCCGTTGCCATCCCGCAGACATCCAAAATACACTTGACAACGATGGAAACTGCAGCACGCCCTCTACTGTCATGAAACTGTCAAATGTATGGGGACAACTTCCGGGTGAGAATTGGGGAAAAAAATAAAAACTCAGAAATCCGATTTCCACGCCGGATTTTTAAAATCCATTTTTAAATTTTTAATCAGGAAACAAAAATCGGGAAACGGCTCGTTTTCCATTTTTTTATTTTCCCATTTTGAAATGAAAATCGGGAAACGGTTCGTTTTCCGTTTTCCGTTTTTAAACTTTGAAACTAAAATCGGGAAACGAGGCGTTTCCCGTTTTTCATTTTCTGATTCCTAAACGAAAATCCGTTGGCCGCAAAATACACGGACCAGGCGGGGGATTCTCTGTCTCGCTGTCACTGCTTCACTAGATCGTCACACACACACACAGCGCTGCCCCGCCCCCTTCTCCTGCGAGTCAAGTGAAGCAGTGATGGCGTGAGAGTGAGACAGTCAGCCGGGTTCATTCATTCATGCCTGTACAGTTTTGGCCTGGTTACAGCCAACAGTAACTGCTGAATTATAAATAAAGGCAACTCACCCAAAGCTCTGTATATTTACCTCCGCCAAGGAGGTTATGTTTTCGGTCGCGTTGTCTGTTTGTCTGTCTGTTTTTCAGCAGAATTACTCCAAAAGTTATGAACGGATGTCACTGAAATTTTGTGGAGCGGTTGGAAATGACAAGAGGAAGAAGTGATTAAATTTTGGTTTCGATCCAAATCACGATCTGGATCCAGGAATTTTTTTAAGGATTCTTCAGTATTGCGGGATACAGGCAGAGCCTTCCCCTTTAAGAGACACCACCCACTTTTCTCTGCCCCGTGTGTGTGTATGCGGGCTAGCGTGGGAGATGAGCTCGAGGGAAAAAGTGTGTTCGGTGGCGGTGGAAAAAGGAATAAAAGTTCTGTTGCTAAAATCCTTCGACTTGCTGCATTTCTCCGCCTTGCTAAAGGTGACCCACATGGATGAGCAAGTTAGTTACCAGCCACGAGCCAAGCGAAGTAGAGACCAGAGGTCTCCCTACTACGGTTAGGAGCCGCGATCTGGGCGAGGTAACACACTATTGCGGGATAGGGGGTTATTGTTGTCTGGGAAAGATGAAAGATTATTTCAAAGTATTTAGATACACGTATTACAGCGTCAGTGACCCTATGGCTTTGGCAGAGGTTTGCGCTCTCTGAGTGCTTCTAGTTAAATATATATCACACCTGGTGCTATTAACATGAGTTTCAATGGAGGTTTTGTTGTGTTGGGCTGGCAACTGTCAGTCAGATCTTACAACCCTGGGGATGGGCGGTGGTTATAACCTATTCAGCTTCAGTGCAAATTACGGCAGATGGAAAGGAAAAGGTCAAAGCCATCAGGTGTGCAGTTTAGGAAAAAGAGAAAAGAACAACAGGAGAAATAAGCAAAGATGAAGGTAAGCAGAAGCTGTGTAATATTTCAGTTTCTTCCATGTTTTTTCAAATAAAATTTAAAAGAAATTCTGAGTGTGCCTGTGATGGTGGGGAGACCTTCTGTTAAAAGCTGTCTGTCAGACCATGGCAGAAAGCTACATGCACCACACAGCAGGTGCTCATTACCCCCCAAGTGGAGTAGTGCGGTAGGCGCTGCTGCGCGATTGCTATGGGGTGTGGGTGGGGGTGGGAGGGCGCCGGCAGGGATGCTCGCCCAGGGCGCCAAACAGGCTAGGACCGCCACTGCCTGTGTGTCATTTCTTAGGTGGGGCAGTTATGTTTTGTTTGTGCACATTTTTGCCTGAGTTCAGTTTTGTTTCTTTGACCTCTTTTATGAGTTCAGCATTTTGTCATTTTGATTTTTTGGGTTAGAATAAACAACCCTATTTTTCTAATATTTCCTGTGACTCCTCTTGGTTTTTGACTCGTCCCCCACATGGACCATTAAATGTAATACATGAATAAATCAAACTGAAGTACAGAGACTTGGCTCAACATAAATGTGAAAAATATCAATAAACAATCAAATGGGGAAAGATTACTGTGATAAATTATTAATCAGTGAGCAGTCATTGTTTGGAAATGGTGAATATTTTTTTTTTTTTTAGGGAGTGTTTTTGTTTTTCTCAGGAATTTACAGACTGATAGAAACTCATCTGGATCATCTGATGTGGTTTTAATGATGTGTTGATGTTTTTCACTGTGATCAAAGTGAATGTTGGAGCTGAGAGTGAAATTGTAGGTTACATTTTAGGGGTCTCCATATATTTAGTTGCACACAAATAGTTAAAAGGACACAGACAGTAACATGGTTAAAACAGAGATACACACAGAGCAAAGGAGGGAAGAAGAAAGAACCTGTTGATCATGCTCTGATTCCTCATCACTCCCTCTAACCGAGGAGAGCCTGTACTGAGATTAAGTACGAGTCCAAATAAAATCAAACTGTCCAAATGATCCATGACGATGAGCAAGTTCTGCTGCAAGAAGTTACCAGTACAGAAATATGCAAACACAAAAAGCAAAAAGCCCTCCTGCCAGGAAAAAAAAAGGACAACACGGATAAAAACTCCATCCTCTGCCTCCTACTGGAGGGGATTTGTAAGCATACATTCAGGGTCTCATTAATCTTCTCACATTATCTAAAAGAGCACAAACATCCCGGAGCATTTTTAATTCATCAGCAAGACAGAAAGAAAAATGAATCACAATAATTATCAGAAACAACCTCCTTGTGACCGTCCTATAGTACTCATTAAAAAGGATTTACAGCTGCTCACACTTAGACCAGATATAAGGAGAAAGTGGGGCCCAGTTTGCTCCTAGACTTGTTGCTTAGACAAATTTAAACTTTTTTGATTTGCATTTCCAGAATCCTACATAGGCAGGATATCCTGAGTCTAGGTCTGCTGGACACATTTATCTCTATCACCAGGATAAATCGAAAAATGGGCAAACAGTATGACGGGTATCCTACACATGAACCCTAATGAGGGCATTTTAATGAGCTGAGACCCCTGAGCATGAATTTGATTGAGCAACAGGTTCAACACTGGGTCAGAGCAGAAGACGAGTCTGCTCTGAGAGTGATCTGAGAGGACCTGATTGGCCACAGCAGAGCTTCTGGGGCCTGAACATGATTAAGAGCAACTCCAACAGGCCTCAAATCCTCCTCCTACTTTTAGACACACAATATTTATTACAGTGTAGAAAGCAGTTTAGTTGCAAATAAACAGAAGTAGGAATAATAACTTTAAATATCAGCATTGGGGTGATAAAAATCCCAACAAAATAATCAGCTGTAGTTTGTGGGAAAGAGTTACAAATAAACCCTGAATAACGTTTTTTTTTACGATTTTAAACTTTATTAATTTTCCAATAAAACCAACAAAAAATGCCACCAAACAAACAAACAGACTAACATAGCTCTGTTTGAATAATAGTTAATTAATGTGAGCATTCCAAAATAAACACCAATCAACTAACAGAAAAATACAAACAAAGAAGAAGAGAAAAAAGAAAGGGGGGGGGAATACATTGAGATAATATAACATGGCAGTGTCGTCAAAAGCATAAACTTACATTTAAGCTTGGAGTGTCAGCTGTCTTATATATGAAAAATGCCACTTTGTGTTATATTCCTGCAGCTTGTTTAATAATCTATCAGATTCTCTCTCTGATGCTGCAAGCTGGCACAAACAGATACACCAGTGACTTATAGAGGGAGCAGACGGCTTCTTCCACTCACACACTAACAGCCTTCTTCCAACATGATCGCTGTCTGCACCCAGTGCCACAGTGAGGGGGGGGTAATTCAGATAAAGGTGAGGGGGCACCAAGCTGCGACAAAATACACTGTTTTGACCAACTATTTTCTCCAGAGTCTCATGAACTGATAACCAAAATCCCTGCATTATTGAGCGTTCCCACAACATATGTAGAAGTGTTCCAAAGTCTTCCTTGACATTCCCAACATACCGAGGTGTCTGACAGCTCCACCCTGTGCAGTCTGTGTGGTCTCCACTATATTCTGTGTAAAATCTTAAATTGTATCAGAAAAAAGAGAGAATTAAGTGAATATTTTGTTTTTGAATTCTTAGTAAATTAAGTAGTTTTATTAGTTTATTAATTAATTAGAGTTTTGGATCTGTTTGGTTCTGATTTCTCTGATTAGATTCCAGCATGTTGTGAGTCTTCGGTTGTGTAACATTAGTGAGTCTTTGGTTCCTCTTTTTCCTCCACTGATGAGTGTTTGTGATGATGATGAAGATGATCAGTAGCAGTGTCCTCTGTCCTGTTTGTGTCTCGGTCCTTGTGTTTCTTTGTCTCTGACATTTGTTGGACTTTGTTCTTCTTTCATGTTCTGCATCATTTTTACTTCATTTCTCCTCCTCTGATTATTTCCACCTGCTCTTAATCATTTCCTCTCTCCTGTTGTCTCATTAGTCCTCAGTGCATTTGTAACACGTACAGGAAAATATATAAATGGATAGGCTCTGAATAATTAACCTACTTGCTGGACCAGGTTCTAGGCTCCTAGGAGTGTTAGGGCAGTGAGTGACATGCACAGAATGAATGGAGTCACGGATAGTGAACACAACAACTGTATTAATAACAATGAAAAAACACAATAGAAAAATATGTACAACACTGTAATAACCCAATAATAGATTGTTCTTGACTCTTTGAGTTCAATTTAGTTCAGTTCAGTTCGGCCGGCAATAATTAGTTAAGTCAGTAGGGTAAGTCAGTCAAGTCACTTGCTCCGTGCCAGGAGGCAATGTCTTATGGCAGTAGCACGGCAATTGTCCTACCGCACAGTTGAGAGCTGATAGTGTGAAAGAACAACCCGTTCTTTGTAGGCCAAGGGTTGGGCCGCTCAGTTCCAGAATCTCAATGGGTGGCTCGCCATCCCCCTCGTCAGGGAGAAATCCATCGGATCCAGTCCAAGTTTCACGATGTCTAAAAAACCTAGCCTGTATAAATACAGGACCATCACAATAAGAATTCACTTTAGCTCAATATAGCTCAAGTATTTCTTAACTCAGTTTCTCATATCTTAACTGTACAGTTCAACCATGGAATATATTTCAAATCCAATTTCACTTCACATTCAGGCATACTACTTAAAATGTACAGGAATGTAATCAAGCAGTATGATGAACCATATAATTCAATAACATTAAATTCCAACTTAAAACTTAAGAGGAATAATCACAAATTAAATAGAAATGCATAAAAGTACATTTCCCCGGTGCAGCATTAGCTTATTTGCAATAAGACTTTGATGGTAACACACGCGTCCCGTATCACAGCTTAACACGGTTACAATAAATAAAATAAATGTTCAGCTTTAGCTATGCTTGAGACATGGTTTCAATAAAATAAACATTACAAAATATACAATTCAACTCAAGAACAAAACAGTACCAACATAAACTTAACATGGGTTACTAATATGTAGCACCCATTTCCCACAGCCATCAGGACTGCTGCCACGTGTTGGCACTAATTAGCTGCTAATCAAGCTCCGATGCTATCTTAGTCTCCGAGCTATTTTTGCCTCTGCGCTAGCCCAGCCCAATTCACTCACCAAGACGCTCACACTGCTCGAAACCACCGAGAGGTCGGTTCCGTCTCTCTCACTCGCGTACAGGTTTTAAGTCAACCAGGTTGTCGTGTTGTCCACTTCCTCCAGTTTATTTCCAAGTTTGAAACTCAGCTCGGCAGACACGCTGGCCTCTAGCCTCCTGCTCTCTGCGCTTCTGCAGCACGTACATGCCTCTGCTGCGTAGGTGGGCGGGGTTAGCAATTTCAGCCAATGGGGCTCAGATTACCAAAGATCAGTCCATAGAAGGTTTGAACAGAGGGGGGTATCTGTGATTGACACACAACTAAAACATGACATATGAATGATAGGGAGAAATGCGATTTTGAACCTACTGGGTTACACATTCATAGTCATCTTCCTCTTTGTTCACTTACTTTTGTGTTACCTGTTTTGTCTCTTGTGAGTCACACAGCTGAGTTATCCACTGCAGTCTCACAGAGTGAGTGATCATGTAGCAGCAGTGTGCAGGCGTGTGGAGAGACCCACGACCTTATCTGAGGACAGGCTGAGGGAGTTCGGAGCTGTGGGTGGAAATGATTTTCCCTCCTTCAGAGTGTCTGTGGATGTGAAGGACAGATTATAGGATCACAGTAATTCCTGCTGTTTATGGCAGACGTGCTGCAGGCTGATAAACACCTGATCTGAGCTCATCTATAACATCTTCCAGATGAATGTAGGAGACTCACAAACACCTGAAAGAGGAAGGAGAGCAGAGACCGTCAGGACTGAACTGAACATGTCTGAGAACTGAGGGCACAAAGTTTGACTAAACAGGATTTTACATGTGCAGACGTGTTTAAAGATGAACACAGTTATTGTGTTTCTGATAACTCGACATGTTTGACTTTGTGTTCTCAGGATGGAGGAACGTCAGGAATGAAAACAATTAGATGAGAGCTCGTTTACTGAGAGTTACTCCTTCAGTCATAATTTGAAAGATTTATTTATTTAAAATATTTTCTAAAGCCTCTTCTTCAATCTTAGGAAAAATGCTGGTAAGAATAAAGATTATGAACCATCTTCAGCCTCCAAAGAGTTCCAAACGATCACAGCTCCTCACTGAGGTCTAAGTTTAGTCGACCTTTAGTTTCAGGCTGAGCTCAGAGCTCTCTGGAAGATTCTCAGGATGTTTGGGAATACTGACACAGGCCTGGAAAATCCTCTCTTCCTCTCCTCCTGACTCACTCACTCAGCTACTTGTTGGGTTTAGTGTGTAGTCCCACTCACACACTCACTCACACTCTGCATACACACTGATGTGCTGACAGACACACACTCCTCTGTGATTCAAACACTGAGCATCATCTACAGACGGCCTCTCCTCCTCGGTCACAGACTTTGAGCTGTGACAGAGTCAGAAGAAGCTTTCACGTCTTCACACATGTGAACTTTGCCCTCAGACTCAGTGTGAGCAGCTCCAGATTTTTGGAGGAACTCTGTTGGACTGAGACACAAAGATCAGTTTGAACACAGACAGTAAAAAGCTGCATTTAGATGAAGGCAGAAGTTGTTAGTGGAGCTCTTCATTCATGTGATTGATGTTCATTAGAGCAACATGTTGTTGTGGCTTCAGACACTTTGGATCTGAATGATTATTTGAATCATGAGGAGCAAAGATGACCTGAAGGCTCTGCAGAGTCACATTAGTGCAGACGACGTGTTTGCAGTTGTGATCTGTAGGAGACACGAAGGTTCAGCAGGAGGAGAGTCAGAAACCATCAGCTGAGACATCTGAACACACACACATTAAACACACATGTTTAGACTCAGTGTGGCTGAAACACACACACACAGAGTCAGTCTGAATGAAAGCAGCTGTTTGTCTTCACTGTTTGCAGAAACTGTGAGTTTGCTTTGTTTGTCTTTACAAACTTCAGTTTGTTTCTGACGTGTTTGGACTCAAAGTTCAGCTTTTATTTTATTTCAGGACAAACTTTGGATTGTCTGAAAGACAGAACCCCAAAAACATTTCAAACACTTTCAATCACATTCAGCTCTGGCCAAACAAATAGTGTGTATTTTAGGAACTATGTGAAACTGTTAATTGTGTTCCTTAATAATTAATTCATGTTTTAATCTACTGTAAGTCTTGTAAGGCTTCACAGTTTACTCCTCATAGAGAGGCCATACTTCTCAGTCCCTGACACACCTTCACAGAGACAGTCTGAGGGACAGATTTCACTCTTTGTTTGAGACTTTTACAAACTTCTCCTTCTCTGATGTTTCCTACAGTTGTTCCCCAGCCAGCACCACCACCACACACTGACTCATTTATTTATTTTTGTTATTATTTTTCCCATCCTTTGTACTTCACTTGGGTAATGAGATGTCTTCTTCCTTCACTTGTATGCTGTGATGAAGGGCGTCTTCATCAGGAATTGAATTCTTGTTCTCGGCCCCACAAATCTTAGAAACATGGTGTCAAATCAGATACTTACTCTGGATGGCATTACTTTGGCCTCCAGTAACACTGTGAGAAATCTTGGAGTCATTTTTGACCAGGATATGTCCTTCAATGCACATATCAAACAAATATGTAAGACCACTTTTTTGCATTTGCACAATATTTCTAAAATTAGAAACATCCTTTCTCAGAGTGATGCTGAAAAGCTCATTCATGCATTTATTACTTCTAGGCTGGATTATTGTAATTCATTATTATCAGGCTGTCCTAAAAGCTCCCTGAAAAGCCTTCAGCTGATCCAAAATGCTGCAGCTAGAGTACTGACAGGGACTAGAAAGAGAGAGCAGATTTCTCCCATATTGGCTTCTCTTCATTGGCTCCCTGTTAAATCTAGAATAGAATTTAAAATTCTTCTCCTCACATACAAGGTCTTGAATAATCAGGCCCCATCTTATCTCAAAGACCTCATAGTACCATATCACCCCAACAGAGCACTTCGCTCTCAGACTGCTGGCTTACTTGTGGTTCCTAGGATACTTAAGAGTAGAATGGGAGGCAGAGCCTTCAGCTTTCAGGCGCCTCTTCTGTGGAACCAGCTCCCAGCTTGGATTCAGGAGACAGACACCCTCTCTATTTTTAAGATTAGGCTTAAAACGTTCCTTTATGATCAAGCTTATAGTTAGGGCTGGATCAGGTGACCCTGAACCATCCCTTAGTGATGCTGCTATAGGCCTAGGGTGCTGGGGGGTTCCCATAATGCACTGTTTCTTTTCATCTTATTTACTTTGTTTATACTCCACTCTGCATTTAATCATTAATTGATATTAATCTCTGGCTCTCTTCCACAGCATGTCTTTTCTCTCCCCTCAGTCCCCCTCTCAGCAGATGACCTCCCCTCCCTGAGCCTGGTTCTGCTGGAGGTTTCTTCCTGTTAAAAGGAGTTTTTCCTTCCCACTGTCACCAAGTGCTGCTCATAGGGGGTCGTTTTGACTGTTGGGTTTTCTCTGAATTATTGTAGGGTCTTTACCCACAATACAAAGTGCCTTGAGGCGACAGTTTGTTGTGATTTGGTGCTATAATAATAATACTGAACTGAATTCTTTCAAGTCATTCAGACTTGTTCGCTGTGGACAAACAGACCTTCTCATATGTGTGTGTTTGTGTCACTGCTGATCTCACTAATGCTCTGACTCTCTGATGGATCTTTTTGGTCTTTTTAGGTGTTTCATCCAGAGCTTCAGTGGTTGGGGCCTTACACAAATATTTCTAACACTGTTTCAATAATGTCCACACCTTCATGTGTTTAATTTTGTTAAAGAAATAAATAACAAAGCTCACACTGAACAGGTCGTACCTAAGAGCTGTAACTCCTGACCCTTCATCCAGTTTCAATGTAAATACAAATAAAAGCTGAGTATTAAACAACTGTAACTTAAATATATTTGTGTGAAAACATGTGACCTTCACTGAATTTCCTTCAGTAACTTAAATTCTTGAAATGTTTCTTTTAGACTGTAAAGAGATCAAATCTGCACTTTGGAAAAACTCCATTACAGTCCTGCATTCAGGTTATTACTCATGCTCATAGTTTTATTATATCAGGTACATGAAGCTGTTGGCTGTATTTTAATGTTCATGTCATCCTATAATTTTAAAGTTGTGTAGTTAATAGTTTTAAAGCAGAACTATAACTGTGATCAGAGTGAGCTGTAAATATTTCTACATTAGCTCTGAGAACTTCTTCTATCAGCAGTTTCCTGAATCCTCCTCTAAACTCCTGATCTCCTGATCTCTTTATGCAGGTCTGTTGCAGTGTTCATGAATCTCAATGAATTTAGCTTGGAAAGAAAACAGAGAGCAGCTCTTATTCTGAAAATCTGTGTGGAAGTCATATGTGCTGCATTCAGGAGCAACAATGAATCATCTGTTATAATTTATTACAGAGATTCTCTCCAGAGTTTTGAAGCAATTTGGATCTCTTTACAAAAGTTAATGACAGCCATCAGACACAATTACTTAGTTCACTTCCTGTTTAGTTAATCAAAGATCTGATATTTAATCAGATGAGTTTCTAATGTGACCTACAGTCTAATGGCAGTTGATGGCAGATGATACAGATGTTCCATCTCAGCTGAGATGGAACATCTGTTACTGTTTGTCTTTCCTGTTGAAAACTAAAGAGGAATAGATGGAGTTAAAGTTTTAACAATTTTAACTCTGATGCTTGAAAATGTTGTTCAGATTTGTTAAATTCACTGAATATTAATCACTGAAGCTTCCAGTCAGCTTCATGGCTCCATCTCATGGACTGATAGAGCAGCTGATTTCAGCTTCCTCTGCATCACACTGTCTGACTGCATTCAGCTGCACACATGATGAAGGGAGGATTTCAGTTGATGTGCACATGAATGATGTGTGTTTCCTCTGCAGGTGAAGGTAGAAAGTGTGTGTGAGCTGATGTGAATTCAGCAGCATGGATCAGTGTGAGGACAGAGAGGAGGGAGTCCCTCCCTCTAAAACCACTCTGTGTGGGGAACATGAGAGCCAGACCAAAGCTCAGAGGTGAGATGACCATCTCTAACTGTCCATGACTCTTCTCCATGTCACAGCTCAGCACTCACATCACTGCTGCATCATTATTCACAGGAACCAACGAGGAACTAAACGTAAACATGAACCTGAACCTGAACCTGAACCCAGCTGTGTGTCCTTCAAGAGCGACCAGTCCAAGGAGATGCATATTGAGTATAAAGAACAACCTTGTCCTCCTGCAGAGAGGTAATGTGTGTCTAAATGTTGTTCCTGACTCAGTGTTTCTGAATAAATTCTCCATCATGTTTAATGTCAGCTCAGCTCTTTTTCACACACATTTCTGTGTTCATATGTGAAGCGGTGTGTGTTGGAGTTTGCTGCACAAACACAGCAGTCAGAGTGTAAAGAATGGATGTTGTAGGAGGTGTTTGTGTAGTGAAGAGGCTGAGTGTCTGTAGGACTGCAGCTGCTCCAGCAGGGGGCTCCTTTGAGCTGTGCTTCAAACACAGGAGACACCTTTGTGAGTCTGTATTTGATGTCCTGGGGCCTATTCCAGGAACTAGATTTAGCTAAAAACTCTGGCTTTGTTAACCCTGAGATGAGGGAAACTGTTTCAAAGAGAGTCTTCTGTTGGAAAAATCCTCACTGTGTTCAACTGTAGATTTGGCATGGTTGCAGTTTCTCGCCCTCATTATCGAATACATTGCATGACAAAGGCGCATACACACACATTACTACAAACAATAAACTTGTGTGTGTGTGTGTGTGTGTGTGTGTGTGTGTGTGTGTGTGTGTGTGTGTGTGTGTGTATGTAGGTGCATATGGGTGTGTGTATGGATGTGTGTGTGTGTGTGTGTGTGTGTGTGTGTGTGTGTGTGAGTATATCAACCCCTTTTAATTTTTTTTTTTTTTTTTTTTTCTATCTCCTTTCTCCCTTTTCTCCCCCCCCCCCCCTTTTCTCCCCCCCACCTCTTGTTCTTGCCCCTTCCTTGTTGCCTGTCAGACTTGGCATGAATAACTAAATAAAAAGATAAATAAATAAAAATAAAATTGCAAACATTAACAAGAAGAGCCTATAGGAAACATATAGAGCTGTTCTTGTCAAAGCAAATATGTTTGGTACATCAGTGCATTCGGATCATCATTCCGATTGTGAAAGATGCCAGACATGACAGGCTAAAAAAAAAAAAAAAAAAAAAACTGTAGATTTGGCCCCTGATTGGCATCGATTACAATGCACATTCCAGAGCGTTTGTCACTGAAGATTTATTTATTGTAGGATTGATGGAATGATACAATACAACAAAGTGGAGTATATGTCTCCATGGGTGTGTGTGGTTCTGAAAGAAACAGAAATATAAGACATAATTAAAGCGGCAATGATTGAGCCCTCGCACCCGTGCCATGCCACGCTTAGAGGTTGTCACAGACGGGAGAGTCGCGGGCCCAGCAGGCTACTCGTTATTTGCATTGTTCAGCTGGCGAATGACTCCGTGTCATGATGTTGTATGTAATGCCTGTACCCATCAATGAAATTGTAATGATAACAGGATGATGATTATCAGTGTACTGCTGATTTCCTGTTGCAGCTCATGTCGCCTAGCAACCGTGACAGTGTGAAGTACAGCTGTGTAAAAGCAGCTGGTTAAACGGAGAACAAACTTTTCTCCTTTTTGTGGTTTAATTTTAATTATTTTATTCAAAATAAGCTGTTAAAACAAACATAGCACCTTTCAGCATCAAGGAATACAGCTGAGCTAATGATTAATTTCCAACTATATTAAGTGAGACATTAATGTTGATTAAAACTATCCAGTTATGATGCTTAACTTTAATTTCAGGAGTTTGCTTATCACAGGAGCACTTCCACCCTTCGTTGGTCTGTGTAGTAGACTGGTGGGAAAATAAACAAAATTTTGAAGTTTAAGCTTATGTATATTGATTCATTCATCAACTAAACTTAAATCAATATTTCCCATGTTAAATATTTAAATGTGATTAAAATGCGAATAATTTTGATTAATTAATTACAAAGCTTGTAATTAATTCGATTAATTTTTTTAATCGAGTCTCACCCCTAATATGTATGTGTATATGTGTGTGTGTATGTATGTGTGTGTATGTATGTATGTGTGTGTGTGTGTATATATATATATATATATATATATATATATATATATATATATATATATATATATATAATATATTATATATAAGTATTTAGACTCCTTTAAATTTTTCACTCTGTTTCATTGCAGCCATTTGCTAAAATCAAAAAAGTTCATTTTATTTTGTCATTAATGTACACTGAGCACCCCATCTTGACAGAAAAAAAACAGAAATGTAAAAATTGTTGCAAGTTTATTAAAAAATAAAACTAAAACTAACTAAAATAATAGATAAAATGACCTTCCTTTTCTTGTTTGTCATTTTATTTAAAAGCCTTGTGGATTGATCATTTTTCCATTCTCCGTGTTTAAGCTGGGAGCGCTGTCGGGCAGCTATGTGCCTGCGTGCTCACCGTGCTGGTCAGCAAAGTAATATCAGCGGTCTGCAGAGAGAGCGGCAGAGTCCCATATAGAGTTTCTTTGAGTCCGATAATACAGATAGAAAAGCATCTTGTTGTGAATGATGAAAAATGTATGGAACACGTCTCAGTGAGGAAAAAACACCAACATCAAAGTCCACCTGAGAAGCGCACACAAGGCAGCTACGGAAACCGCTCTGAACCGATGGAATCTGGCGTTCAGCTCTGGAGAAATGTGACTACTCCTCACTGCCACGAAACTGTAACATTGTGATGAATCTGTTCAGTCCTTGTGCGTTTCCGGCCACTTTATCAGTGAGAGAATAACAATCAGGAACAATCAATACAAGGACTCACAAATGTCAGTAAATTCCTGGAGGGAGCTGCTAAAACTGTCAGAATGGACTCGAGGGAATGAAGAAAGTGAAAAAACAGGGACAAATATGTTTGCAGCCAAAAAAACTGAGCACAAAGAGGAAGGACCAAAAGAAGTCCCAGCCGGCACTGCATATAAAACACCAGCACACAACCGTAAGGTAATGACAATCCAGCTACACAAGCAGAAATGCGACATGAGGTCGGCCACATATCGAACATCTAACCGAGCTAGCTCCAAAACAGAAGCTGTTGTTAATCTGCTGCACTGACACTGGAGTTTATTGGGAGTTTATTGTAGAAGTTATTGTGTTTGGGAGTTCATGTTTTTCTTTGCTTCTCCCTGTTGATGTTCATGTGTGTCCTTAATATTACACACATTTAGCCTGTAGTGCTGCTGTCTGTGAACAGTTGGTTGTTGAATAAGTTTCTTTAAACTATGTATTTTGTTGAGTTTTTATTACACAAGAGTTACTCTTGTACCTTGAATCTTGCACCTGACAAAGTATGAAAAACTAAAACTAATACTGAAACTAAGGAAACTAAACTAAAACTAAGCAGTAAACCAAAAATAAAAACTAATAAAAATGAGCAAAACCACTCTAATTAAAACTAACTGAATTAAAGAAAAAAAGTAAAAACTAACTAAAACTAAGCGATAATGTAAAATCCAAAACTATTATAACCCTGGTCATAAGTATTCAGACCCTTTGCTGTGACACTCATATTTAAATCACATGCTGTCCATTTCTCCTGATCCTCCTTGAGATGTTTCTACTCCTTCATTGGAGTCCAGCTGTGTTTAATTAAATGGATTGGACTTGATTAGGAAAGGCACACACCTGTCTATATAAGACCTCACAGCTCACAGTGCATGTCAGAGCAAATGAGAATCATGATGTCAAAGGAACTGCCCAAGGAGCTCAGAGACAGAATTGTGTCAAGACACAGATCTGGCCAAGGTACCAGGCACTGCTCATCACCTGCCCAGTACAATCCCAACAGTGAAACATGGTGGTGGCAGCATCATGTTATGGGGGTGTTTTTCAGCTGCAGGGACAGGACAACTGGTTGCAATTGAAGGAAAGATGAATGTGGCCAAGTACAGAGATATCCTGGAAGAAAACCTCTTCCAGAGTGCTCAGGACCTCAGACTGGGCCGAAGGTTCACCTTCCAACAAGACAATGACCGTAAGCACACAGCTAAAATAACAAAAGAGTGGCTTCACAACAACTCTGTGACCATTCTTGACTGGCGCAGCCAGAGCCCTGACCTAAACCCAACTGACCATCTCTGGAGAGACCTGAAAATGTCTGTCCACCAACATTCATCCAACCTGAGGAACTGGAAAGGATCTGCAAGGAAGAATGGCAGAGGATCCCCAAATCCAGGTGTGGAAAACTTGTTGCATCATTCCCAAGAAGACTCATGGCTGTAGTAACTCAGAAGGGTGCTTCTACTTCATACTGAGCAGAGGGTCTGAATACCTATGACCATGTGATATTTCAGTTTTTCTTTTTTAATAAATTTGAAAAAATTTCTACATTTCTGTTTATTTCTGTCAAGGTGGGGTGCTTTTTTGATTTTAGCAAAAAAAACTTAACATATTAGGTGTTTTTGAGTATTGTATTTCCCACTCAGATGAGGCAAACAGCTTGTGATGAGAGCATAGCCCAGCTGTGTCCACTAAGCCAATGTGCCTTGTTTCCCATTTTAAAGGGATCGAAATATAAGCTGTGGTGACCAAAGCAAGTGTCTACATCTCATTAGTGACCAACTCAGAACTGCTACACTCGCACTGTTTGTTTCGCCAGTTATGCTGCTGATTGTTACCCAGATTCATGCTTGGTGGTGTATCAGTTAACAACACAAAAATGCATGAGGGCTCAGCGTACTTTCTCAGGAGTGAAGGCAGTGTGTCATGCAAATAGACAGGGCCCAGTATTTCCTCTCAGGCGACCTACGCCTTTGGAGTCGATACATGTTTGCCTTAATTGTTAAAAGTTTACATTCATCACAGGAAAGCTGCTCTGAATGTTTCCAGCTAAATATGATAGAAATTGCTTCCATGTGAGCATGAAGGTTTCAAACAGTAAAAACAGTGGAGTGATTTTCAAATCAGTAACTGTCAGGCAGTCAGTGTAGGGACTTCAAATAGGTGGAACCATTTCTCTCCTTCTGGTCCTCGTAAGCATTCTGGATGCAGTTCTGAATCAGTTCTAGTTTCTATTTCTAACATTTGTAGGTAGAACAGAGAGCAGAATACTGCAGTCAGGCCTTCTAAATGTAGAAGCATGTATTAGTTCCTCTAATACGCAGAGATAGAAAAGATCACACTGATTATTTTTCAGCTAATAAACAGATTGATGGAAGGAAATGCTGAGTCTCCTAAAGACATTTCCAAAGAGTAGCAGGCATTTGTTGAAAGGAAGCAGAGCTCGAATTGATCAGTGCTACTTCCAAAGCAAATCATTTCACACAGTGCATTCGATCTATAGTGTTTTAGTGACTCAGAGGAAGTTGTTGAGAACTGGGAGCTCAGCAGTGAAAGCACAGAGAGAGAGACTGTCTTACTCCAGGGCGCTTCAGCTGAAAGGAAATCTTTGTGAAGGAGTTGGTGAGAGCTGTTAGGACTATTCAATTCAATTTTATTTATATAGCACCAAATCACAACAACTAGTCACCTCAAGGCGCTTTGTATTGTGGGTAAAGACCCTACATTAATACAAAAGAAAACCCAACAGTCAAAACGACCCCCTATGAGCAGCACTTGGTGAGAGTGGGAAGGAAAAACTCCCTTTTAAACAGGAAGAAACCTCCAGCAGAACCAGGCTCAGGGAGGGGCAGTCATCTGCTGTGACCGGTTGGGCTGAGGGGAGAGAAAGACATGCTGTGGAAGAGAGCCAGAGATTAATATCAATTAATGATTAAATGCAGAGCGGAGTATAAACAAAGTAAATAAGGTGAATGAAAAGAAACAGTGCATTATGAGATTATTAATATGAATGAAATATTCTCATTGAATACTTTGTTCTGTACAAAGTTGAATGTGCTGACAACAAAATCACACAAAAATCATCAATGGAAATAAAATTTATTAACCAATGGAGGCCTGGATTTGTAGTCACACACAAAATTAAAGTGGAAAAACACACTACAGGCTGATCCAACTTTGATGTAATGTCCTTAATCCCTTAACTGGCGGCTAAAAAAAACAAAAAACGCCTGAAAAAGCATACCCAAATTAAATCAGCTGCTGTTCCTGAACTCTTTGGAGTACACACAAAAGTTTAGTGTCTTTGCGAAGCAGACAACCTATATTTTTCATTTATGTAGTCAAAAGCACTGTAACTGTAATGAGTTTGTAGCTATTAAGTTTGGAACACAGAAAAAGTAGACAATTTTTGCCTCGCCTAGATTTTTCCTGATTGTTATCATGTAACTACACACTGAATATAGAAGGTATCGACTGGAAAATACATTGGAGCTGTAGAATGAAGTCTTTTTGTCGTGCATTTCGAATTTCATCAAGATAGCACAAAAGCCTATTGTTTTGTAAAGGTTTTTGTGCATTGATGCCCTGGTGTGCTCTCTCACGTGCCATTTGGATAGTCCAAGTGCCGCATCTAAGCCCCCTTTGACATGCAAATTTTAAAGGGCTGTAACTCCTCAATGCTTCAACATACAGTCATCAATGAGGGCTCTAATCAAAGATACTACCCTGAGGAATCCTGTACTACACACAAAATTACTGAATAAATCATAAATAAAGCCATATTAATCCAATAAAATATGAATGACACTATTGTACATTGTAAAAAAAAAAAACTAGTCACAAAACAAATCACCATTTCTGTAAATGCTATTTTATTTTTCAGAGTAATGTAAAAAAAAAAACACAGCACAGCAAACTGCAACTATTTACAATTATTCTGCTCTACCCCCACCCCCCCTCACATGGAATTTTCAATGTGCCACAGGTTATAGCAGTCTCTGTTTGGGACAAAGCACAATGGCTTGTCACATGTGGTGCACTGGCCCTTCTGGCCCGTGCTGTAACAGGCATTAGATCCTCTTCATCAGATGAAGAAGCCTCTTCCACCATCTTCTCTTTGGCTGGCTGCCACTCATGATCAGAGGTTCCCCTAATTTGTAAAAGAAGTAAAATGTCAGGCCTTCATGCACCAAAAACCCAGTCATTTTTCAGTGATTCCCTTACACACACAAATAAATACATTGTATATCAAAAAAAGTTACAGTAAATGCAGACAGTGCATACACACATAAAATAAAAACCACACAATCCTCCCAGTAGTCCTTGTCTGATACAAAATGTACAACCTCCTCCCATACAATAACCCCCACCCCCAACTTGTAAAACTTTAGACACTTACTGGTCATCTCCATCGGAAAACGAATCTTCTTCTGATGTTGGATCATCAGTTGAACCCGAAAAGTCTGATGCTGAAACGTCGCTCTCTCTCCGTGTGAGCAATTCCACAACCTCCTGAGCGCTGAACTTGGTCTTGCCGGCGGCCCGCTGTGCCATTTCGCAAAACTCCAAAACAACGATGCGATCACGACGAATCTCAAATGAAGCTCTGAGACGCTGTCCACCTCACCTTGCCCTTTTATCGGGTGATGCTGACGTAATAGAGAAGTCCCCGAAACCCCCAATCGATACTTACAGTACACCTTTCCCTACCCCCAAACACCTGGCACATTTCAATATGTAAATCACACCACTATATAGCGCCCACGCAAACACACAATATAAGTGGCACCACAGCGGCGCACGGTTATATTTTCTGCATGCCAAGCTCAGCATTACATACATATTTACATCAGATAGGATGTAAATATGTGTAGTGTTAGATCTATAGTGTTTTAGTGACTCAGAGGAAGTTGTTGAGAACTGGGAGCTCAGCAGTGAAAGCACAGAGAGAGAGACTGTCTTACTCCAGGGCGCTTCAGCTGAAAGGAAATCTTTGTGAAGGAGTTGGTGAGAGCTGTTAGGACTAAACCACAGTGAGCTGAAAGCTGTGAACAGCTGCAGACTGAGCTGTAGATTCTCAGTGGGATCACTGAGGGCTGCTTTGCTGCTACAGGGAGTCATCTGCTTCACTCTTCATCCAAGCATCACTTCATGGACTTTGAGCTTGTGTTGGTCCCTGTGTGGATGAGAGCTAATTCTTCATGATTCCTTCACAGAGTGGATCAGGAGAGCTCAGAGGTTCCCAGTGGTCAGTCTGCCCAGCAGCATCAAACACAGCTGGACTCCATATTTATGGTTTGTACATGTACAACAACTACTGTTACATCTGTTCTTTCAGTCATCTCCATGCTGCACTTTGTACACCAGTGGATTGCACTGCTCAACATTGTTACCAAAGATGTCTGCTTCACAGAGAAAATGTGCTTTTTCTTATGGATTTTGATCTCTGTCTATAGATGCTCCACAACCATTTTTATTGAACCATGTAGAGCAGCAACAGAGGAAATGCAGAGGAAGTGATCAGAACATTTTGTGTGGATGTCATTATCTTCTTATTACTGAGCAAGTATCTCTATGCTGTCAGCTGGAGCACCTCAGTCATATTCATGTGTAATATGTGAGATTTAATTGCTCATTAATTGAAGGTTCCAGACCACTTTAACTCCTGCTTGTACAATAGTTTAATATCCTTAAATATATATACATGTGTTCTTGCCCACAAAAAAAACCATTTGGGGTCAGTAGCAGTTTTGCCCTTTTAGGCCCCCCAAAGGAAATTCTGTGTGAACCCCATAGTGGGTTTGCTCAAAGAAAACACACATGGGACCCATGCAGGCTAGCCCATGTGGGGGCTACAAAACATTTACCCTTTATAGTCCCCATGATGGTTTTCTATGGGCAACCCATAAAAAACACCTACGGGGGCCCTAAAGGGCAAAACTGTTCTGGGCACTACCCCACAGTTCACCCACACCTACCCACTGTTGGCCTGCATGGGAATATTTGCTGGCACCTTATTTATGATAAGGAAACAAAATACAGGGAAATGTGACTGTTGTGTAGAAGATAAGACAGCCCACCAGAGGTGTTGCCATAGAATGGATACACTGATGACTTAGAATGGACCCCACTGTGAGCCACTCTCTGCTCAGTGTGAGCAGACCACAGTCAGCCCACACTATGGGTTTCTCCCTTGGGGCCCATGTAGGGGCACTGTAGACCTCAAGGGGACATAGTTGCTGAGTAATTTTATGTTGCAGCATTTCAAGTTTTCTACTATTAGGAATTTCAAATCTAAGATCTGATTAGTGGTCACAAATAGGGATAATATCATAAATATAATACTGTCATTAATAATAATATCATTGAAAGTTTTAGTGGTTTCTGGTTTCAATGGAATAGTTACATTCTTCCGTTCTCTTCTGCTTACCCTGTTCAGGGTCATTGCGGCTGGAGCCTATCCCAGCTGAAACAGGGTGAGAGGCAGGGTACACCCTGGACAGATCGCCAGCCTGTCACAGAGCTAACAAGAACTTTTGGTTTTAAAACAGACCTTGAAGCATATCATGGAAACTAGAACCAACCAGCAACTAGGCATCAGTTTTAATCTCAGTGGCCTAATATGAGTGAAGTTTGACTGCATTTACTTTAGAAACATCTTTGCTGTAGACCAGGAGATTCTCATTGTGATCTGATGATTGGCTCTATGATTCAGTCTGATTGGGTCGTTCATATAGTATTCTGTTCCAGCTGCTGGAGGACAACATCATCACTTTTGTGAAGAACGAGCTGAAGAAGATCCAGAAGGTTCTAAATCCAGATTACCCAGATTGCTTAGATAGTCATGGGGAGGGTGACACGGCCTTGGAGGGTGAGGATAAAGAGCAGAAGAGAAGCAGAGAGGCTTTTGTGAAGATCACACTACACTTCCTGAGGAGAATGAAGCAGGAGGAGCTGGCTAACCGTCTGCAGAGCCGTAAGAGGATTTATCTGAAGATTTAAGCTGCTGCAAAAATAAAATATTTGCTAATGTCTCAAGAGATGGACCAACATGTTGGCCTACTTAATATATAATAATCAATTTAAGCCGTAGGGGTCAGATGCCATGTGTGTCTGGCGGTGGCAGAGGGCGGAGGCCATGGTGGACTGATCTTCAGCTATTGAGACTAGCTATTGGGACATGGAATGTCACCTCTCTGGTGGGGAAGGCGCCTGAGCTACAACGCATGGCCTGGGCTCTGGAACCAGTCTCCTGGAGGGGGGCTGGACTATATTCCAGTCTGGAGTTGCCCTCGGTGAGAGGCGGCGAGCTGGGGTGGGTATTCTTGTATTCCCCCGGCTTGCTGCCTGTACCTCGGAGTCTTCATCTATGGATGAGAGGGTCGTTCCCCTGCGCCTTCGGGCTGGGGAATGGGTCCTGACTGTTGTTTGCACTTGTGCGCCCGAATGACAGTTCAGAGTGCCCAAAATTTCTGGAGGCGCTTGGGTGGGGTGCTCAAAGGTGCTCCATCCAGTGACTCCATCGCCGTGCTAGGAGACTTCAACGCTCACATGGGCAATGACAGTGAGACCTGGAGGGGCGTGACAGGGAGGAATGGCCTGCCCAATATGGAGCCAAATGGTGTAAGTTATTGGACCTCTGTGCAAAAAACAGTTTGTCCATAACGAACACCATGTTTGAACATAAGGATGTCCATAAGTGCACATGGCACCAGGACACCCTAGGTCACAGGTCAATGATCTATTTTGTAATCGTATCATCAGGTCTACGGCCGTATGTTCTGGACACTTGGGTGAAAACAGGAGCTGAGAGCTGAGCTGTCAACTGATCACTGCCTGGTGGTGAGTTGGATCAGGTGGCAGATGAAGATGCTGGACAGACCTGGCACACCTAAACGTATTGTGAGGGTGTGCTGGGAATGACTGGGAGAAGCCTCAGTCCGTGAGATCTTCAACTCCCACCTCCAGCAGAACTTCGACAGCATTCCGAGGGAGGCTGAGGACATTGAGTCCGAATGGACCATGTTCCGCACCTCCATTGTTGAGGCTGCTGCTCAGAGCTGTGGCTGCAAGGTGGTTGGTGTCTGTCGTGGTGGTAACCCCTGAACCAGATGGTGGTCACCGGAGGTGAAGGGAGTCATCAAGCTGAAGGAGGAGTCCTATCGGGCTTGGTTAGCCTGTGGGACTCTGGAGGCAGCTGACAGATATCGGCAGACCAAGCAGAACGCAGCTCGGGGAGTGGTCAAAGCAAAAACTCGGTTGTGGGAGGAGTTCGACTTCGATGCCTTTTGATTAGCATCAAAGCATTTCTGGCAAACCATCAGGCGACTCAGGAGGGGAAAGCAGGAGGGGAAAGCAGTGCTCCACTCACACGGTCTATAGTGCGGGTGGGGTGCTGCTGACTTCAACTGAGGCTATTGTTGGACTGTGTAAGGAATACTTCAAGGTCCTCCTGAATCCCACTGACACGCCTTCTGTAGTGGAAGTGGAATCTGGGGAAGAGCTGGATGACTTGACCATCTCCGGTGGTGAGGTCAATGAGGTGGTTAAATAATTCGTTGGTGGCAGGGCCCCTAGGGTGTATGAGATTCGGCCTGAATTCCCAACGGCTCTGGATGTTGTAGAGCTGTCTTGGTTGACAGCTCTACTGCAACATTGCATGGAGATTTGGAGCAGTGCCTTTGGATTGGCAGACCATGATGATGGTCCCCATCTTTAAAAAGGGAGACCGGAGGGTGTGCTCCAACTTCCAAGGGAATCGCACTCCTCAAACTCCCAGGTAAAATCTATGGCAGGGTGCTGGAAAGGAGGGTTCGCCCATTACTCGAACCTTGGATCCAGGAGGAACAATGCGGTTTTTGTCCTGGTCGCGGAACGCTGGACCAACTCTTTATCCTCTCAAGGATATTCGAGTGTGCGTGGGAGTTTGTCCAACCAGTCTACATATGCTTTGTGTACTTGAAGAAGGACTTGTTGTCTCTGGGTATCCTGTGGGAGGTCCTGCCGGAGTATGGGGTGTCTGGCCCATTGTTGTGGGCCATTCAGTCTCTGTGCAACCACAGTGAGAGCTTGGTCCGCATAGCCGGTAATAAGTTTGATTCATTTCCTGTGGATGTTGGACTCCAGCAGGGCTGCCTTTCTCGCCGTTTCTGTTCATAATTTTTATGGACAGAATTTCTAAGCATAGCCAGTTGGTGGGAGGCTTCTTCCTTGGTGGCTTCAGATTCTCATCCCTGCCTTTTGCAGATGATGTGGTCCTGTTGGCTTCATCAGCTGGTGGTCTCCAGCTCGCAGTGGAATGGTTGGCAGCCGAGTGTGACGCGGCTGGCATGAGAATCAACACCTCTAACTCTGAGGCCATGGTCCTCAACAGGAAAAGGGTGGAATGTCCTCTCTGGCTCAGGGATGAGTTCCTGCCCCAAGTGGAGGAGTTCAAGTATCTCGGGGTCTTGTTCACGAGTGACGGGAGAAGGGAGCGGGAGATCGACAGACGGATCGGGGCTGCTTCTGCAGTGATGCGGACACTGCACCGGTCTGTGAGGGTGAAGAGGGAGCTGAGTGTAAAAATTAAGCTGTCCATTTACCTGTCGATCTACCCTCACCTATGGTCACGAGCTTTGGGTAGTGACCGAAAGAATAAGATCACAAATACAAGCGGCAGAAATGAGTTTCATTTGAAGGGTGGCTGGCCTTTCCGTTAGAGATAAGGTGAGGAATGCACCCATCCAGGAGGGGCTCAGAGTAGAGCTGCTGCTCCTCTACATCGAAAGGAGCCAGTTGAGGTGGCTCGGGCATCTGATTAGGATGCCTCCTGGCCACCTCTTGGGTGAGGTGTTCCGGGCATGTCCCACCTTGAGGAGGCCCTGTGGTAGACCCAGGACACGCTGGGGAGATTATCTCTCAGCTGGCCTGGGAACACCTTGGGGTCCCTCCGAATGGGCTGGAGGAGGTGGCTGGGGAGAGGGAAGCCTGGGCTTCTCTGCTTAGGCTCCTGCCCCCACGACCCGGCTCTGGATAAGTGGAAGAGAATGGATGGATGGATAATTTAATCGCTTATTATTGCATTTTCAGAATACATTGCTCCACTCTGTCACCAACTTAAATCCTCCCTGAAGAAGTTCCAGTGTGTGTTTGAAGGCATCGCTAAAGCAGGAAACCCAACCCTTCTGAATCAGATCTACACGGAGCTCTACATCACAGAGGGAGGGACTGCAGAGGTCAATGATGAACATGAGGTCAGACAGATTGAAACAGCATCCAGGAAACCAGACAGACCAGAAACAACAATCAGACAAGAAGACATCTTTAAAGGCTCACATGGAAGAGATGAACCAATCAGAACAGTGCTGACAAAGGGAGTGGCTGGCATTGGGAAAACAGTCTTAACACAGAAGTTCACTCTGGACTGGGCTGAAGACAAAGCCAACCAGGACATCCAGTTCATGTTTCCATTCACTTTCAGAGAGCTGAATGTGCTGAAAGAGAAAAAGTTCAGCTTGGTGGAACTTGTTCATCACTTTTTTACTGAAACCAAAGAAGCAGGAATCTGCAGCTTTGAAGACTTCCAGGTTGTGTTCATCTTTGATGGTTTGGATGAGTGTCGACTTCCTCTGGACTTCCACAGAACTACAATCTTAACTGACCCTAGAAAGTCCACCTCAGTGGATGTGCTGCTGACAAACCTCATCAGGGGGAACCTGCTTCCTTCTGCTCGCCTCTGGATAACCACACGACCTGCAGCAGCCAATCAGATCCCTCCTTGGTGTATTGACATGGTGACAGATGTCAGAGGTTTTTCTGACCCACAAAAGGAGGAGTACTTCAGGAAGAGATTCAGAGATGAGGAGCAGGGCACCAGGATCATCTCCCACATCAAGACATCACGAAGTCTTCACATCATGTGCCACATCCCAGTCTTCTGCTGGATCACTGCTACAGTTCTGGAGGATGTGCTAAAAACCAGAAAGAGAAGACAGCTGCCCAAGACCCTGACTGAGATGTACATCCACTTCCTGGTGGTTCAGGCCAAAGTGAAGAAGGTCAAGTATGATGGAGGAGCTGAGACAGATCCACACTGGAGTCCAGAGAGCAGGAAGATGATTGAGTCTCTGGGAAAACTGGCTTTTGATCAGCTGCGGAAAGGAAACCTGATCTTCTATGAATCAGACCTGACAGAGTGTGGCATCGATATCAGAGCAGCCTCAGTGTACTCAGGAGTGTTCACACAGATCTTTAAAGAGGAGAGAGGGCTGTACCAGGACAAGGTGTTCTGCTTCATCCATCTGAGTGTTCAGGAGTTTCTGGCTGCTCTTCATGTCCATCTGACCTTCATCAACTCTGGAGTCAATCTGCTGGAAGAACAACAAACAAGCTCCCAGACAGAGCAACACCTCTGCCAGAGTGCTGTGAACAAGGCCTTACAGAGTCCACATGGACACCTGGACTTGTTCCTCCGTTTCCTCCTGGGTCTTTCACTGCAGACCAATCAGACTCTCCTACGAGGTCTTCTGACACAGACAGGAAGTAGCTCACAGACCAATCAGGAAACAGTCCAGTACATCAAGAAGAAGCTCAATGAGAATCTGTCTGCAGAGAAAAGCATCAACCTGTTCCACTGTCTGAATGAACTGAATGATCGTTCTCTAGTGGAGGAGATCCAACAGTCCCTGAGATCAGGAAATCTCTCCACAGATAAACTGTCTCCTGCTCAGTGGTCAGCTCTGGTCTTCATCTTACTGTCATCAGAAGAAGATCTGGATGTGTTTGACCTGAAGAAATACTCTGCTTCAGAGGAGGCTCTGCTGAGGCTGCTGCCAGTGGTCAAAGCCTCAAAGAAAGTTCTGTAAGTTATCATAAAGTTTTAATGACTTACCACAGGAAATCACTTATTTTCTGATCCATACAGTGGTGTGAAAACGTACTGATTTTTATTTTATTTTAATTTATTTTTTTTTTTCATATTTGTCTCACATGCATATTTTCAGATCAGCAAAATATAACCATGTATATTGATATATACATGAAATAAAAATTTTTTTTTACATCTTTTTACTGCTTTGACAGTCAGTAGTGAAGGGAGGAGAGAGATGGGGAAGATGCAATGAATGGTGACAGGCTGAGATGCTAACCTGAGTCATCTGCTCCGCCACGTGGCATGCATGGTCATCTGCTTATCTGCTGAGCCACCCTGGTGCCCCATAACATATAGTTTTTAAAGATCATTTATTATATTTATTATTTTCCCTTAATCGAATAAATCATCATTTAATAACTTGAGTAAATAGTTATTGTCTAATAGAAAAATGTCTTTGATCTGAAAAATGTAAGTGTGACAAATTTTTGAAAAACTAACAAATCAGTAAGAGGGCAAATACTTTTTCACAGCACTCTATCGGGGTTGGGAAGTTTGCTTCATATTCCAGTTGCCCAGTTGCACCTGTGGAATTGCTGATGACCAATCGCAGAAGAGCCTGCCATTGTGACGTTGCTATCTTAAAAACAAAACAAACAAACAACAACAACAAAAAACGATTGGAACACAAACAGGCACACCATGAGTTTGTTTCTCCCTTCCAGCATGAAGAAGGTTGTTGACAAACACCACTTTCTGATTTAGCCCCTCAATTATTCAACATATGTTGGCTGGATATCAGCTGAACAGTGATAACAGTGGAGGAAACAAGTTACAGAAATGAGATGGAGTTACATTAAGTTTCAATTTAAAAAAATCAATCCAAGAGTCAGAAATATCATCCTCATATTTTATTATATTTTATATATTTGTGAATGCTGATTGATCACTGTCACTTCACACACACACACACACACACTCATAAATTCACAGCATGTGTCTTTGAATGCTCAAACACATCTCTGTTGCAAGTGTTGGTTGTGGAAGATTGAACATGAAACTGTAGCAAAGCAGATTTAATTTATTATGACTCAGAATAAGGATAATATCAAGGTAATGCATTTACCTTGATTGGTGAGCTATTGCCAGTCACTTTGACCATTGTTGATAAGGCTGGGCGATATGAACCAAAAATTATACCTCAAAATTTTTTTGCTGAATGGTGATATATATGTTTTTTTTTCTTTAGGCTGAGAAGCTGTAACTTGTCAGAGAGAAGCTGGGAAGCTCTGTCCTCCTCTCTTCAACAAGACGACTGTGAGCTAACAGAGCTAGACCTGAGTAACAACAACCTGCAGGATTCAGAATTGAAGCTGCTGTTTGCTGGTTTGGGGAGTCCTCGCTATAAACTGGAGACACTCAGGTCAGATCATGTGGTCTGTGATTTGATGTGAGATCTGTTTACCAAATACTTGCTACATTTAGTTTATATCCTGACATGTCCTTACTTGTAAATCTCTTTTAAAGTGTTTTTTTGAAGTCAAGTTTTATTCAACCCATAATAAAGCCTGTCGGCTCTGTTAAAACATTACCCCTGTTATTATCTTAAGATCTAAACACATTATAAGTTCAACTCAATAAAGTCAGAACATAAAGTAAAATATTGTATGTTAAGAATAGCATTACCTATCTTGTGCACACCCTAATCTAAAAACATAGTATGCTACTTTCCCATGTGAGCTGTAAACTGTCTATATTCATAAAAGAAACCAAAGCTTCAAATGTCACAATTCAATATTTTATGCTTGTGCTTACTGTAAGCCCCACAGATACTCAGAGTTAACTAACAGCATGAGCTCTGTCAACTTCCTAAACACTAAGGATTGCTAGAAACCGTTTAATCATGAAAGATGTATACAGCTATCACACACTTTCATCACTTTGTACGTTGAATGAGCCGTGTTTGATAGCACAATTTTCTGTATCGTCCCAACTTCCACCCAACACTCCTGTGTTTGATTTAAATCCACAGCCTGACGGTTAAGCCTGGCTTTGCATTGGCTAAATAAACTACCTTTTTACTAAATTTGTACAGTCATCTGTTTATTTTTTGTTTCTCCTGAAAGGAGCTGTATTACTTTCATCACTATAGTTTATATCCCTAGAAATATGCTGTTCTTCTTACTGAAGCCAACAGCATCATATGAGTGAAAGGATGATGAATTCAGCATCATTTCTTTGCTTGTTTGTTTTTGGTAACCACTATGGTCTATGGATGAGTAAATTATCCAGGTATTGTCGTGATTTGCATCAGATACAAGCAGATTCTGAAATTAATTTAAATAATAAATGTGTATAAATAGCTTCTTTACTTGTTTTATCAATGATGCAGTATTTATAACACTACATCCAAATGGTTAGCTGTTTTTAAAATCCAAACATAATAAAATGCTTATATTTTTTTAGATCTGATGGTTTCCCCAAACATATTATTTGTGTAATGTTGTAGTCTCTCCCCAGCCCACTTCCTTTTTTTCTACCCACTACTGCAACAGCGTGATTGCCAAAGTACAATATGCAGCTATAACAGCAAAGGATATGCATATACATGAGAACAGCTTTTGAATAGCTGTCCACTGTAGTGAACACTATGCATGAAAGGGAAAAGTCCTGACAGTTAATCCTCACTTTGTTTTGGTTAAATAAACTTAAACTTCTTTTTTAAAAATCTAAATTATCATAAGAACTTTATTTTTTCTCCTGAAAGGATCTACTTCAGCTTTGATCACCATAGGTTATATCCTCTTACTGATGCCAAAAGAAACACTCTAAAGTGAGAACAGAAAGATCCACTTGAAACAGCACAACTTAAAATTCTTCTTCTTGTTCTTCTTGTGTTTACCTTCATAAAAACCCTTTTGTTTGGAAGTCAAAATGATACATCAGATATAAATCATATATGTATAACTTTTGCTCAACAGAGGCACACAACACTCCATTTCTCAATAGACCACACCAATGGTCTGATGCACACTGAGATTTTTAGTGATCCTGTAAGATAGTGGTCCACAAACATTGTGCCGTCGTGAGAAATCCGCTCCTACCTCTGTTCTTCTGCTTCAACACACTAAAGTTTGTGTCTTTCATTGTCTATATTTTGTTGGTGCCCATAACTTTGACTTTGCTCTGAATGTCTATATTTTTGACAGTTCAAACTGAAATGGTTCGGCGTTTTTTTTTTTTCTCTGTAGAATGTTGAACCAGTCCTGTCCTTACTGCATTATGAGGCTCAAATGGATGAAGAATATTGTTCTCAATGTAAAATTGCAGAGAATTTAGAGATTTGATCTTTATAACATCAGACTGGATGTTCCACTAAATCAGCAGCAGATACAGAGTCACCACTGGCAGTGATGAACAAGCAAAAGAGAGAACAAAATGCACTTTATGTCTCAACACTGATGCTTTTAATAACACGTTGATCCGCTATGATCCTGTTTGAAGACATTTAAAGCTTTTTTAATTTTTGGGCTCTACAGATTCAGACATTAGTGTTCAGCAAGAATTGCTACTTTAACCCTCGTGGATCAAATGTTCGGAACAGGCCCAGCAAATGTGATTGTTTAAAGGCTTCTAGCTGCTTGTTTTGATCAAACAGGAAAAAATTATTCACATTTCCAGATGATAAAGGAGAGTTACTGCATGCACTCCAAAGTCTTAGGCACTGTGTCCAGGACAAAATGAGCACAGCCTTTTTTTTTTTTTTTTTTTTTTTTTTGATAAATACATTTTCAGATAAAAATACAGATGTTTTATTTATTTTACTGCATCAACCCAAAATGTCATTTAGGATGATATGCTTGTAGATTCAATTTTCTGCAATAATACATCTTCTGAACACCGGAATCTGATGCTTTTGGAATGAGGGTGTCTAATATACAATTAATCACCGTTAAAGAGCACAGAAGTTGCATGGAGGGCTCTGCTCTTTGAACTCTCTATTTTTTTTCTTGGGAAATCTTGTTTCATGCATTAAAGCATTCCTCCTTTAGTTTCTTTAAAGTCACAGGGATGACATGGTCAATGAGAGATTTTGTTACTAAGAGTGGACATGTGCTAATTCTCACACACACCAATTTAGGGAGACAGGGTTCAGCCGTTTGTAGTGGCTGGCAGCAGAGGTGGAAAAAGTACTGACATTCTGTGCTTAAGTAGAAGTACAAGTACTTGTGCTCAAAAATACTTTGGTAAAAGTCGAAATACTGGTTCAACTTCTTTACTTAAGTAAAAGTGAAAAAGTACAGGCTCTGAAATGTACAAAGTAAAAGCAGTTCTTTGGAGGATGTTTCTACCAGCAATCTTTCTGTAAAGCTAACTGAACCTCATTATATATTATGGTAATAATATAAAATAATACATGAGAACACAAACATTATTCCATGTAGGACATGTATGTAGGACACAAGCTGTGAAAGGGAATTTAATGACAATTAATTTCGTCATCAACTATTTTTATTTTCAGTTATTGCCGACAATGTCGACTAATCATTGCAGCCCTATTTTGAAGTGCCTTTTTTTCCCCTCAGTCACCTTCCTGTTCACCTGAAACACCTTCCTTTTGACACCAAACAACTGTTTAACCAAAACTTGGTTTTCAAGTGTGCGTGAGAGCGTTTCAGTAATAATGTCCCTAACAACCCCTCATTCTTTTCACTTACTGCAGCCTACATGTGTATGCTCATTGCTGCTGAGTCATGTGATGGCACAGCAACAAATCACAGAAGAGCAGGAGATGAGGGGGAGGAGCAAAGTGTGCGAGGAATGGTGTTTGTGTAGATGCTAAATTTTGGATGAAAAAAGAGCAATGGAGTATGGAATGTAGTATCAATTCCAGCACTCTAATATTGCTCTGATACCAATACCATCACTGATATCAAAGATCAATTTAGGACTGAGCCACCTACTAGTAGCACCCAAATTAAATTAAAACTTAAGATGACTAGTCTTATTATTGTCTTTTCAGACTGAGTCTCTGTGACCTCTCAGAGAGAAGCTGTGAAACTCTGTCCTCAGTTCTCAGCTCCCAGTCCTCTAGTCTGAGAGAGCTGGACCTGAGTAACAATGACCTGAAGGACTCAGGAGTGAAAGCTTTATCTTCTGGACTGGAGAATCCACATTGTAAACTGGAAACACTCAGGTCAGCATTCTTCAAATGTTCAACAGATGACTCAAATCTGGTTTCCATTAGTGTCTAACTGACGCAGGACTGTGTCTGCTGGGATTTGTCAAACTATCTAAACTGTGGCAGGTTTTTTCTGCTCAAAGTATTTTGTTTTGTGAGTTTCTTTATTTGAAAGATTTCTTTAAATCAGCTCCTGAGCCTTGAATCTGGACTGAAATGCTTTCAGTGTTTTTCTAAACTGACCTGATCAAAAAGCAAAAACATACAAAAAAAAAAGTGTTGGATGATGCTCATGATGGTGAAATCCTGTTTTCTGCAGTTTGTTCTTCTTCCTCTCTCTGTGTCTGAGTCTTAATGAAGTCTTTCCTCATGTGCACCTTTAAATGATGTCAGCCTCACCAGCAGCACAGTTCAGTGGAGGATAATGTTTAGCTGCCACTTTGGTTCAGCAAAGATTTGATGGGTTGTGATCAAATTAGTTTCAGATGTTCATGTTGTCCTCACAATGAAATATAAGAACTTAAACAATCAGCAGACTTTTAATTTAGTGCCATCATCTGCTCAGACTTCTAGTTTGACCAAAACTTTCATTCAACCCAAAAAGCAGCAAAACTAATGACACTCCCATCAGCCTCAGTCCTACTTTATGTAGATTTGATCATCATTTTGACTTCACTGATTTTATCACTTGTAGACTTTAACATTTAGACTGACTTGGTTATTTTGAACTCCTGTTTCAGTCATTTCATTTTAAACTGATTTGTTGCTGCAGTTTGTTGTCTGCATGCAGCTGCTCTGCTGTTCTCTAAGAGTATCTGTCATGTCTGCAGGCTGTCAGGCTGCCTGATCACAGAAGAAGGTTGTAAGTCTCTGGTCTCAGCTTTGAGCTCCAACCCCTCCCATCTGAGAGAGCTGGACCTGAGCTACAACCATCCAGGAGAGGCAGGAGTGAAGCTGCTGGAGCAGCTGAGACTGGAAACTCTCAGGTATGGAGAGGCCTGTTGCAGCCACAGACAGTGTCTGATAGAGGAGGAAGCTGTACTTCACTCTGGCCCTGTCTGATGACTTCATGCTGGATATGAGTGTTATCTGAACAGTCACACATAGAGGAACCTTTTTACTTTGCTTCTATCAGAAAGTCTGCTTGAACAGAAACAGTAGATATCTGTATGGGGGTCTCAAAGGAGAAAATCTCCATCAACAACAATGGAGCAACCAGTTCAAAGTGATCTCTGCAGAGGAACAGTCTCACATTTTTACCCTCTGACCATCAATGGGATTAAGTTTCATAAATCAATAAATGAGCCTTTCTATTGATTTCCAGTGGCTCATGTTCCTGTTAGGAGAATCTGAAATATTGAGCATCAAAGTCAGTGAGAAAAATCAAAGTGAAGCAGACGAGTATGAGAATCAGAGTGAGTGAAACAGAGCAGGAGAATCCAAAAACAGAAACTAATAAAAAGTGAAGTGACAGATGCTTCCTTAGAACAAACACAAAGACGACACAATCTGAAAATCAGTGTCTAACAGTGTGTGTCTGAAAGCGATGTAATGTCCATGTGTGCATGCTGAAAGAGACTGTGCTGCTCTGACCCCCCTCCTCCTTTCAGGGTGGAGCCTGCTGGAGTCCGATGGTTGAGACCAGGTCTGAGGAAGTGTAAGTGTGTTTTTAATGTGATTGATGAAAACAAAGCAGCACACATTCAACCATCTTCAAACTGTCACATCACTCATTCACATCTCTGATATCAGGAGTCATCATCAAAGTGTCAATCAATGAACAGATGATGGATCAATAACTGCAGCTGGATTGTGTTTGTTCTCTCCATCAGATTCCTGTCAACTCACAATCGACACAAACACAGTGAACACAAACCTCAAACTTTCTGACAACAACAGCAAGGTGACATATGTGATTGTGGATCAGTCATATCCTGATCATCCAGACAGATTTGATCATTGTCCTCAGCTGCTGTGTAGAGATGGTCTGACTGGTTGCTGTTACTGGGAGGTCGAGTGGAGAGGAGAGGTTTATATATCATTGAGTTACAGAAGAATCAGCAGGAAAGGAAACAGAGATGACTGTGTGTTTGGAAGGAATGATCAGTCCTGGAGTCTGAGATGCTTTGGTGATGATGGTTACTCTGTCTGGCACAACAACAGAAGAACATCCTCCTCCTCCTCCTCCTCCTCCTCCTCTGACTCTCACAGAGTAGCAGTGTATGTGGACTGTCCTGCTGGCACTCTGTCCTTCTACAGAGTCTCCTCTGACACTCTGATCCACCTCCACACCTTCAACACCACATTCACTGAACCTCTTTATCCTGGATTTGGGGTCAGGAGTCCAGATTTGATGTCAATGTCACAGTATTCACTTGGTGGGTTGGATAACAGATATTCTTTTGTGAATATCAGTGAATATCAGGATGTTGTGTTTCTCTGAAGCTCAGTTCAGCTCAGATGATTCAGTTCATGTCAGCTGCAGTTAGTTTGCTGCAGATGAGACAAACTGTGATATCAGAGAGGAATCACTGAGCTGCACTGACCCAAAACATCAATTTACAAACTGCTCAGAGACGTTCACACATTATTGTCCAATGAACACAAGTTTGGTGAGCAGCCAGAGTTCATCCTGACATTTATTTTACTGCTGTTAGAATGATGAAATCACAACTAGACTTTAACTTGTCTGTGGTGGCATTTGGACAATTAAATGATCCTTTAGAAACTAGATAGAAATTTCATTATTTCCCAACATTGATTTTTCTGTGGTTCAGACTCCAATGAAAAGACAAAAGTCTGTAAATCATTCATTTATTGATCCAAATGATTAAATATCTGCTTTGTTCTATAAAGCCGAGAGAAGAGCTTCTGTTATTTATCATTATCACACTGATGAACATTACTGCTGAAACACTGCAGGAAATGTGTCATAATGTCAGGATTATTGGATGTGCAGAGTTGTAGTTACTGACAGTGACCACTGGAGGGCAGTGATCCTGATAGTTTCTCTGGAACAGTCCAGCTCCACCCTACTATAATCCCACACTACACACTTAATGCTGTGATCCTGCTCAGCACTGAAGGAATTTAAAATAATAAGAAGAAGAGTGTGTGTGCTGTTGCTGTTTAAGCCTTTAGGTTTCTGTGTGTTCATTTTATCGAACTCCAGAACCAAGAACCTTCCTGGAAACATCAGAAAATCATGATGTCACAATTTGATTAAAGAGCTTTTGAAGTAGTTGTCAGGTTCTAGCTGACATTTATAGCTCTGCTGCATCAGAGCCTCCGATCCATGTTAATGGAAACCTGTGAGTGTGACTTTTTAGGAGGGTTTGAATTTCAGTGGATTCTCCCAAACTGTGTATAGATGAAGATTTGCTCCCATAGAGAGACTGATGCAGACCACACACACACACACACACACACACACACACACACACACACACACACACACACACACACACACACACACACACACACACACAGCACAGACACACACACACACACAGAGCCTTGGAAGCATTAACAGCTGCAGTGAAACATCTGTATGACCTCAGCCTGAGTCCAAGTCAAAGCTTGTGGAGCATCAATGAAACAGCGACCTCTGACCTCTGTATGGAGCCCAGTTCCAGGGGCTCCTCCTCCCCGTCTCCTGCAGACAGCAGAGATTTTTAGTAGCATTTCCCTTTACACAGTACAAACCTGTGCAGTTTTCCTGCTCGCACACTTTTAGTATATGGAGGCTGATGAACTCACCCAGCTGAAAAACTTCCACTTTCCTCAGTTTATCTTTGTCATCAGAAACAGCTGAAACGTTTTACAATGCAGTTATTAATGAATAAAGTTGTTGTGACTGTTTGAAATAGAGAGATGACAAACAGACTAAAATAAGCTGCAGAAACATGAAGCCACCTCTCAGAGTAGTTTCCTCTATTCCACTTTCATTGTTGCTGTCTGAAATGTAACGATTCCCTTATTCAGAGTTCTTCTAAAACAATCGCACACATAGATATAGATGTCTAGAAGATCTATTTTCTCTCTCTGCTTCATCCTTTTGTCTGATTTAGTGAAACTCTTGTTGCAGATGTGGAGAAACAGCTGCAGGTAAAAACAGCTCTAAGAGCCGAGCTCGTGATCTGAATGTCATTCTTGGATCTGACAGACGTGAACATTTTCACAGCACAGTTGTTCAACAGTTGTTCACCTTCATCAACTCTTGTTGTTGGACACAGATAGAGATCCTTCTTCTTCTCTCCCTGTAAATAACACTCTTGTCTCTGACTGTCTGATTCCAACAAACTGCTGTTACACATCTGCACAAACATCCACTCACATCTGGATGAGGGCAAACAGCTGTTTTCCTCCTTTCAGCATTCTTTGCAGCTGGAAGCACTGAAACTCTTCACAATGGACTCACTCAGCATTAGATTTGTTCTTGCTCTAAACAAAAACATTGGGCCACACTTCTTAATCTTTGAGTTCAGGTGTGAAGAAGCAGTCACGTGATTTCAGGAAACGGCGCCTCGTTTGGCTTTTATCACGTGAAATTGTGAAAAACGATTTGGACCTCCACAAAGACTTGATGTGAAAACGCCCCCTTTGCTCCACACAGACCTCGAGGCTTTAGTATCAGATGGAACATCACTAATGTTTCCCTGTTTGCAGTCTCCAAAGGACGACCGCTCACCTGCATAACTCACCTGCTGAGTCTGCTCCTCTTCATCTACACTCTCTGGTCTGCATTCAGCTTCCCTGCCTGCCTCCTGAAAATACTCCCCCCATGGACTAACTAAGCAGCGACCCCTCCCTAGGACACGCTGGCTCATTTGGCCGAGTAACCGAGCACTACTCACTGCTCTGATCTTCAGACTCCTTTTCTGTGGATTTGCTTTCCTTGGAGCTTCTGGACTAACACGTCTCTCTTCTGCCACAGAGACCTCCTGCCTCGAGGCACCTGCTCCCTGTGTCAGTCTCACCTTTGACCCTCGTCTGCTGAAAATCCCTGTTGTGACAAATAAAGCCTGAAGCTGGTTCCTCTGTCTCTAATGTGTCTGCACTTGAGTCCTCCATTTGTATGGTCCTCACTGGCCTCTGACCTCTTTCTTTTCTAGTGTCCTCTGCAGCCCTGCGTTACTTTAACAAAGCATTGATGATGATCTGATTGTGACAGTTTTCCCCTCAATGCTGTTTTTGCTTTGTTGCCACTCTGGTTGTTCATTTGTGAGGAAGGAGAGAGGAGGTTTCTGGAGGAGCTTAGATTGAGGAAGCATAGATGTGTCCTATGTGGAAGTCTTTGATTGCTCACTTACTGCCCTCAGGTGGTCACAGAGAGGAACTGCAGGTTTAAACAAACTGCAGCGCAAACACACTGAAAAAAATGAGGAGGTTGTTTCCCAGCAACGTTAATGAAACTCTGACTGTATTCAGAAATCTCAACACAATCAAAGACACAAAGTCACACAAACAGTATTAATATAAAGTGATGTTGGTCTCTGTGAACACACAAACACACATTTAGGCTTCAGTGTGATGATGTCACATGCTGCAAAAAGCTGAAGCACACCTCCTCACTGAGGTCAAACTTTCAGTTGACCTTTAGTTTTTGGCTGATTCGGAGCTCTGAGAGGATTCTCAGGATGTTTGGGAATACTGACACAGCCCTCAAAAATCCTCTCCCTCCCTCTTCCCCCGGCCTCTTCCACTCAGCTACTTGTTGTTTTTAGTGTTTAGTCCCATTCATACACTCAGACTCTGCAGACACACTCATTTGATGACACACATATATGACTGTATGGTTTATTGGCTTCATTCAAACACTGAGCATCATCTCCAAACTGTGTGCTCTCCTCCTTTGGCACAGAGTCGAGCTGTGACAGAGTTAGAAGAAGGTTTCATGGCAACTTTGACCTGGACTCAGTCTGACCAGTCAGACGGCAGCAGGACTCATGCAGACCCACTGAGGGGGGGCTGATGATGAAGATGACAGAGGGATGTATGACAGCACTGCAGAAAGCAGCTGTGATGATGAGGATGTGTAACTGTGTGCAGGGCCGTATTACCGACCGGGCGAGTGGGGCTGGCGCCCCGGGGCCCATGGATCCAGGGGGCCCAGGGGGGGGCTGGGCTGATTGCGATAGAGCCCTCTATTCTAGGATCTTCTTTAGTTGTACTTCTTTAGTCTATAAGGGTTAACTGAAATGGGCTGGGGGGAGTGACAGCAGTCAGAGGGCCCTCGGCCACAGGACATAGGAACCAGAGGGCCCCTGGGCCATGTCGTACAGCAACCAGAGGGCCCCTAGGCCACGGAGGACGGCAATCAGAGGGCCCCGGGGCCACGGGCTATGGCAACCAGAGGGCCCCTGGGCCACGGGGGACGGCAATCAGAGGGCCCCTGGGCCACGGGGGACGGCAATCAGAGGGCCCCTGGGCCACGGGGGACGGCTATCAGAGGGCCCCTGGGCCACGGGGGACGGCTATCAAAGGGCCCCTGAGCCACGGGATATGGCAACCATAGGGCCCCTGGGCCATAGGAAACGGCAATCAAAGGGCCCCTGGGCTATGCGGTACGGCGCCTAGAGCGCCTAGGGGGACAGCAATCAAAGGGCCCCTGGGCGACAGGATATGGCAACCAGATGGTCCCTGGGCCATGCAGTACGCAAACCAGAGGGCCCCTGGGCCACAGAATATGGCAACCAGAGGGCCCCTGAGCCATGATGTATGGCAACCAGAGGGCCCCTGGGGCATGGGGGGACGACAACCAGAGGATCCCTGGGCCATGAGGAACGGCAGCCATTATAAGAGAAAAACCAATATGGATTTTCCAGTGGACTCAGTCCTGCTAAAAATCACAGAAAATCGCAATTGGCTCTCTGAAAAGTCGCTTAAAGTCACCAGATGACATCATGACATTACGTATGATGTCACAGCACCATGCACGCAATGCCAATCTCTAGAAAACGTGTGGGGACGGTTATGTCTGTAGTAGAAGAAGACAGTGCTAGCGGATTTTTACAGATCAGAGCTAATCTGCAGCACTGATTCACCGTTAGAAATGCTTCTGACAGCGGCTCAAAGCTACAGTTATGTTGAGAACAATGATTTTTGTCACTTTAAAGACGAGCAGCCAGATTCACCAAAAGGTTGCGAAAGTTGCTAAATGTTTTTTTGTCGCTAGGGACGCCCACAAGTGCGGACGTTTTTCCTTTCCAAAACCCCGCCACTCCGAACGGGGTTAGGGTTAGGGTAAGGGGGTAGGGATATGCACCCCCGGTTTCGGAGTAGCGGGGTTTCGTAATGGAGAGGTGTAACCCCCACAAGTCACTAAATCTAACGGCAAAGTTTCTCAATTGACAACACCTGCTTCGTGACCACAACGTATCCTGGGCCTAACGCTGGCCCCAGTAGAGAGCTAGCAGAACTTGTATCTATATTCTGTGGGAAGTGATTTCGCTCCTGCACAATATTGTTTGCACACAAAATGACATGGTGATTCACTTGTCATTATAACCTATTAGTTCTCTTCGGGGAGAGTAATACACCAGTAGATATTCACCTTAAGAACACAAGGTTTTGTACCTCTCAACTTTGCAGATTTCGCTTGCATATGTCCATATGAACAAATTTGGATGTCCAATATGGATTTTCCTGTGGAAATCACAGAAAGTCACTATTGGCTCTCTGAAAAATCGCCAGATGACGTCATGACGTGACATATGACGGCAAAGCGTCATACACAACGCTCATCTCTAGAAAACGTGCATGCATGGCTGCGTTCATAATGCAAAAGGGCAATGCTAGCAATTTTTAAAGATTAGAGCTAATCTGCAGCACTATTTCACCATGAGAAACACTTCTGATAGCAGCACAGAGTTACATTTATGCTGAAAAACAATGACTATGCCGGGTGCATGTCGCTATTGCCATTGATTTCTATTGTCGGCATAGCGGTATGTTTTGGTTTTGTTTATTACTGACACACTGTTTAATTAAATGTGCCTAACCCAAAACTATCCCTAACCTTAACCGTCAATAAAGGCATATGCCTTACCCTAAAACTATTCCTAACCCTAACCGTCAGTAAAGGCAAATATTTATTACATTAGTTGTCGGAATAGCGGCATGTCGGGATAGCGAGAATCAACGGACAATGCCACTGAAAAGATGAGTTGAGTCATCAGCTGACCAAAAAGTTGCCAAAGGCGCTACACGACATTTTTAGTCGCCAGGGACCATCAAAAGTCGCTGAATTGGCCACAAGTAGTGGACTGAAAGAAGGGGCGGAGACTTTGGCTCTGTCTCTATATATATAACCCCCTGCATCACTTCTGTTCACTCAGAACTTGACCTTGGCTTACTGCTTGACAAATTGCTTTGCATTCAACCTGTGCAACATCACTTGTTTAGTTGTAATAATCAACAGCCTTTTTAAAGGCTTGCATTCATTTGTATCATATTATATTAAGCTATACTATATCATTATACGTATAGTTTAATATTCAACAGCCTTTTTAAAGGCTTGTATACATTTATATTATATTGTATTATATTATATCATACTATATCATCATATGTAGTTTAATATTCAACAGCCTTTTTAAAGGCTTGTATACATTTATATTTTATTATTGTGTACTATATCACATTATACTATATCACATTATACGCATATCACATTACACCTTTAAAGGTTAAAAGCCTACCTTAAAAGGCTAGTGTATTTCATGTTTAAATATAACACCTTCCGAACTTTAAGGAGTGTTGTATTGTATTTGGCCATTCTCTGGCAACTTCATTTAGTGAATTTAGCGACATTGCCTATTAGTTTTGATATGTAAACAACAGCTACTTTCTGCCTTTAAGCTTCACACTGCAACTTTTGGCCATCTTTAATAACTAAAAAGCTGATAAGCGACTTTTTCCCATTTTAATCATTTCATCATATTCTGTTCTGTCTTAGGAAGTCTTACACGGTTGAGATATTACCTTTATCTAGCTTCTGCCCTTAATCATATATCGTGTTGTCATCAAGTGACTTTTCACAGAGCCAGTGGCGACTTGGTTTTTTGTTTGTCTTGTTTTTTTGCAACTGTCATTAATAGTAGGCCTATGGATTGCAAACAAAAAAGTGGCGCTTCAAAGCGAAGAGCCAAAAAAAACAGAGAGGCAAAACAGGCTGACTTCTTAAAAAATGTGCCTTCGATTTCTGGCTTTTTTGATAAGCCAAAGGATTCCAATGTTGATACCAATGTTGATAATGTCATCAGTGGTCCGAGTTGCAGCAGTGTAGAAAGCACCACTGATTTGATCATGCCGGAGCCCACACAGATCCAATCCGGTGTAGACCTGGCCTCTCAGGCTCAGGCTTCAGGGCCACACACAGAGCTCAGTTTCCACCCAGAAGCTGGGGACACCATCTCCAGTCATGGATCTTCTGCTTCATGCTCAAATACCACAGCCATTCCAGACTCGTGTACTCTTACAACAGCAGACTCACTGTCAGACCAGGAGGAGTACACTGAGACCAGTATCCCATTAGCAGCTAGGACCTCAAACTCCTGGTGTGAAACCGTTAATGACCCTGCTTTGTGGCCAAATGCCATTACTGAACAGGCTAAGTCGATTCTGGTTAGTAGAGGAGCAAAATTTTGCTTTTCAAAATCGAGTGAAAAGTACCCTGCCTCAATTAGAGATATGACCATGGGGGGTGGCACTAGGAGTTTCACAAATTCCTTAGTCAAATGCTGTCTACCTAATGGTCAGTCTGTGGAAAGGCAGTGGCTCCTTTACTCACCTTCCTCTGGTTGCATTTATTGTTTTGCTTGCAAACTGTTCTCAAGTAAGTGCAATGCATTTGTCAATGGGTTTTCTGATTGGAAACATTCTGAGCGTATCGGTGAGCATGAGAGGAATGAGGAGCATAGGGCTTGCATGTTAGCATTACACAGTCGTTCCAAAGACACAGGAAGAATTGATTCTGATCTTATGAAACAAATTGATGCAGAAAGGCAATACTGGCGGGACGTTTTGAGAAGAGTTGTTGCTGTAATTCAGTTTTTGGGAGAGAGGGGCCTTGCGTTCAGGGGAGATGACGAGCAGTTTGGATCACCTCACAATGGTAATTTCTTAGGCATTATCGAACTGTTGGCCAAATTTGACCCTTTTCTAGCTGACCATCTCCAAAGGTTTGGAGGCAAGTGCAAAGGCTCTGTGTCCTATCTCTCATCCACAATCTGTGGGGAATTTATCCACTTAATGGGAGAAAGAACAAAGGAAGCGATTATCAGTGAGATAAAAGAGGCCAAATACTTTTCTGTTATCGTTGACTCCACTCCCGATCTTGCACATGTGGACCAACTCACTTTTATTTTCAGATTTGTTGAAGCTGGGGGAGACGTTGTTGAGCGGTTTCTGAGTTTCGAGCCTATTGAGAATCATAGCGGGAGCAATTTGGCTGAGTGTGTTGTTGCAATGGTGGAGAACCTGGGCCTAGACATAAGTAACTGTCGTGGCCAGTCTTATGACAATGCAAGTAATATGTCAGGAGAGTACAATGGAGTTCAAGCTCCTCTGAAACGCATAAACCATTGATTTGTTATGTCCCCTGTGCTGCGCATTCATTGAATTTAGTTGGTGTCAATGCTGTTGACAGTAGCCCAGAAGCTGGGCGTTTCTTTGACTTCCTGCAATTTTTGTGCACATTTTGTGCCTCTTCAACACACAGGTGGGGAAAGGTTTTCAGAAATACAAATGTGAAACTCACACTGAAGTCCTTGTCAGGCACTCGCTGGAGTGCAAGAGCTGAATCAACAAATGCTCTGTGGAAATATTATGCACAACTGAGAGATTCACTGAACAATATTTCCAAAGATCCACAGGAGAAACGTGACACTAGAAGTGAGGCCTCTGCACTTTGTGGCAAGCTGGACACCCTAGAGATAGCTGTCATGGCATACTTTTAGGATACAATACTGCAGCGGTTCCAAGCCACAAGCCTGCAGTTAAAGAAGCCTAACATCAACATAAATACGGCAACACAGCTTCTCAGTTCTCTTTGTGATTTTGTGGCAGCACAGAGAGACAATTTTGCCCATTTTGAAAGATCAGCCTTAAGTGTTACTGATTCAGTCTCCCAAGACTACAGACATGATCTCCAGCGCACAAAGAAGTGCAAACATATGGCTGATGAAAGTGCAGAGCCAGATGTTAAATTAGGTGGAAAAGAAAAGTTTCGAATTGAAACGTTCAATGTTCTAATTGACAAGCTTGTGTCCTGTCTTGACCATCGGTTAACTGCATACACACACTTGACCAATCTTTTTCATGTTCTTTTCATGCCTGATAATATGTCAATCAGTGAGCTCACTTCAAGGGCCGAAGCACTTGCTGCAGCATATCCCACTGATCTAACCATGAGCCTGGCAGATGAACTTGTTCAATTCAAATCATTTATTCCAAAAGAGCAAAGATGCCCAAATACAATGCTAAAGACCATGGTAAATTTGGATTTGCAGTCCACTTTTCCAAGTCTTTACATCGCACTTCGACTGTTCTTGACTCTGCCAATTACGAACTGTGAAGGGGAACGGTCATTCTCCAGAATGGCTCAAATAAAAAATGAGCTCAGGATGAAAATGACCCAAAATCGTCTGAACTCCCTCTCACTTCTTGCAATTGAATCACAGTTTGTGCAACAGCTGAACTTTGATGAGTTGGTAGATGATTTTGCACGAAGGAAGTGCAGAAAGATTCTGATTCTCTAAACTTTGCCCATATTTAATGTGACAGTAACTTTGATTAGCACTTCCTGTTTGGGGCCTCGGGGATGATGCCCATCAGCATGAAGACTCTCTGCTGCCCCCCCCTCCATGGACTGTTGTGTTGAGCTTCTTTGTTAAATCACTTCAATGTCCACAAATCAAATCCAGCACACTTTCTGTCACATGTGTTGACTTGCTCCTCACAGTCCTCCAGCTCCACCTCAGGTGTGTGTGCTGTTTGGACTCAGTCCTGGAGCTGTCAGTCACTTTGACTGTGAAGGCTCAAAGATGGCTCACCTGTTGGAGGAGGGGCGGAGTTTATTCTTTAAGCCTTTCCAGGGTCAGTTACTGTTGTTGGTGATTTCACACACTTTCTCTGTGACGCCCATCCTGCGCCTCAGTGAGGTTAAGAAGCCTGTGGTCATGAAGAAATGTCCTAATGCTCTATAAATTTATAATGTTCTCAGATACTCGTTCCTTTCAGCATCTTTCTGTGTTTTTGTCACTTCTTGGACTTTTTGACCTCTTACAGCAAGGAACCAAATTTGGAGACTTCACTGATTTTCTCCATGAAAATGAAACATTTTGAAAAATGTGCCAAAGTGATGAAGTCTCGTTGTCCTCCAATAACACTCTGAGTGTGTCAGCGAGTGTCCTATAAAGGGTTAAAGTGACAGCATCAGCAGCAGTTTGCAGCTCTTCCACATTATTGTGGTCCTCAGAGATGAGCGTGTGTCTTCCTGCTGCCCGTCCAGGATATGTGTTATTGATCTGCTTTATATTGTGGGCCAAAAACAGGAAGGAGCAGCTGTGACAGCAGTGACGCTGCCTATGAGATCACCTACAGACACCAGTCAGCATGTTAGCACATACAAATGCACTTTGTGCTCTTTCTACACTTTGCTGTGTTTTTGGCTGTGACCTCGCTGCTCACTGTAAGTTCATATAACATCATATCCTAACATGATGGTGACTGAAATCAATGTGGAATCTGGATTTTTCCAGATTGCGTCTGTTTTCCGTAACGTTCCTGCAGCTGATCTAAATTCACTTTCTATCTTTAAAGCTGCAGAGATGAAACTGTGGAGGTTTTTGTCCTCAGTCACAATGCAAACGTCTTCATGTCCTCGTGCGCTGACTTTGATTTCCTTTCTGCTGACACGGCCGAGTTCATCATTGAAGAAAAAGCTTTATTCAAACAGCAGTGATGGATTTCCTCAGTGAGGGAGCTGCAGCTCTGCAAACACATCAACATGTGATTCCTTTTGAAGGAAAATGCAGCCGTTCCGGAAGTGCTGGGAAAGGCGAGGCAGCATGTTTCTAGGACACAGCAATAATATGCAGTGAAACTTGAAGAGTTTTCCATGTGAGGAGTTAAAGGAAACTTTCTTTAATGTTAATGCTGTCTGCAGTTCTCCTTCTCTTTCTTGGTCTCCATAAAAACATCTATAAAGCCCACAAATCAATGAAGGGCGGAGGCCAATAATATAGTTATTATTATAATCAGGGGCGGGGCCACAGGGGCATTGGCCCCATCTGAAATCTGATTGGCCCCCTGAAGTGCCCCTGTCCTGTCACTCATCTGTCCTTTGTCCAAGAGCGAGGATCAAATTATAGGTGGATGCAATTCCATGCCGAAACACCAGTAGCGCTAATGAGCCAAATAGGAATGTCCAGCATGACTAAAGCTTACAGATGAAAAAGAAGATCTGAACGATCTCGTGGAGAAAGTTTTTTAACGACAACCAATGCCAGTGTATATTTTGAGGAATTTGTTGGTAATGATAAGTCATAAATCCCTTTTTACTCATGAATGGTAGCATTTCACTAATTAATGTACTTCTTTGTAATTTGCATTTGTGTGTTAACATTAACTATAATGTCTGGCAGTCATAGAGAAGAATATGAAAAGTAAGGGTCAGTCTCAGGTGGGAATTCAGCAGTTTTTGAGCAAAAGAGTGAGTCTGACAGCTGAAAATGAGCAGGGTGAGAGGAGGGAGAGAGCAGCAGGACATGGTCGACCAGAGGCTGGTCCAGAGCAGAGCACCTCCAGTCCCGTTTCATCAGGTCAGAAATCATTTAGGGAGAGCAACAACAGTTAATGCTGTAATGTATGAAATGTCTGATATTGTTTTTTTAGTGAAATGGCACATAAGTTCACTGAATTCTTACAACTCATGGTGATAAGATTTACCATAACTTTAATGTAATGGCTTTAATTTTTATTGGTCCGTATATCACCACATTTACCACAAATACTTGGCCCCTCTTGATGGCCCCTTATTCAGAAAAATCCTAGATCCGCCACTGATTATAATAGAGTTTAGATGTGCACAGTTTCTTCATATAATCCAAGCAGCTCCTGCTGACTGCACACCTTTTCCCCTGTCAGCAGCTGCAGGCTGAGGGCAGCCGGACATCCATCGTTTAACTCCGTGACTGTTCGGAGCTGTTCGGAGGATTTTCGTCTTTCCCCGTTTCTGCTCGGAGCTTTTCCTTCCAACATGCTGTGCTGTTAATAAAAAGATGCTCCTAAAATAACGCGCCGTTAGATGCTGCAGGAACAGCTGAAACACGCTGACATGACAGGCTCTAAAAGAGCAGTTTATACCATCCCATAATATCAGGGGGCGCTGTCTCCTGCTGCCTGTAGGAGGCGCTCAGGACTTGTTCACAGTTTTCCCTGGATGTTCCTCAAAGTTTCACTTTCACTTTCCTGATCTGGCGCCGCAGTTTGTTGTCTCCGTGTGAAGCTCCGTGTGAAGGTAATGAAGCAGTCTGTGAGCTTTTCCTGGCTAACATCAGCTGTGTGCAGCTTAGAAACAGCACAAATCTGCCGCTCCATAGTTCACGGTAACGGACTCACAACTGGAAGTGGGAGCAGGGACGGAGGAGGCCGATCGTTAAACGGTCCTCCGCCATTTAATGTGTGTGTGTGTGTGATCAGAGTCCGTGAATCAGCTCAGAGTTAGTTGATGGTCAGCAGCTGAGCTCAGAGTCGTTGTTACTGTGGATCCACTCACTGATGACTGAAGGCAGCTTTTCCTCCATCAGTGGGTGGAGGAGGCGGAGAGGAGCCGCTAAATGCGGCCTGAGCTCGGCCGGATGCTCCGGTGTAACTGCTGATGTTTGTCCTGGATGATTTATATAATTTAAAAATGAGCTTAATTAGACTCACAAACAAACACACATGTTTTTGTGTGTCTGTGGCTCCAGTTTTCATGATTGTGGTGAAGCTGAATAGAAACACGTGGAGTTGCTGCAGGTTGATGTTGACCAGCGTCAGCAAACATGAACACACAGCAGAGTCTGAGCTCCTCTGAGGGCCTCACAGAGGCAGCAGCAGGTGTAATGTTCTTGTTTTATATAAAATAAAACATCAAATAGAACGTTATGTTAGCTTCAGCAAGCTGTTTATTCATATGCTCACACGGGATCACTCATAGGTACTGCCCACTTTCTCGAACAACATTTTCTCTGTACGTGTGTGGGCTACTGGGGTTATACTGCCATCTATGGGTGACACCTTTGTTAGCACTTATCACATCCCCCTTCAGTGTAGTATAACATGGATCTCAACTTTTACAGTAGTTATTCTGCAAATCACAACAGTCTTAACTAACGTTCATTTGTCATAAAGTGTGTAAAAACGTGCATTTCTTACCGCTGAGCTTTTCTCTGTAACCAAACGTATGAACACTGCAAAAGAAAACGTATTCTAGCTTTATGCGCATTCCAAAATTATATAAATCTCTTTGATCAGACCAAATGCGCCTCATACGCTGAAATAAGATGTGGCTCTCCACACTTTGTACAACTTTAACTATTAAGAACACACTATAAAATATCAATTTCAGCAAGAATTAACTTTTTTCTTAAAAAACAGAGTACATGTAACCATCTTTCTTCAGTTTATCTGTTACACCATTCCTGCTTGTTCCATGAGCCTCTCAGGAGGTTTCTTAGGTCTGGTAGATCTTCTGAGTGCCACAGTCACTGGAGGAGGTGAAGGAGGCTGACTGCATTGCATTTCTGCTACAACACCATTTGTTCAGATCCTGTCTCCTTTGCTCGATTTGACTGTTTGTCCTTAACACTTGTCCATTCTCTGTCCTAAATGACCTGGGTCCTACTTCACTCAGGACAGTCGCTTTTCTGTCCCACAGCTCAGGGCCTTTAATCTGCACAACATCCTATTCCAGCAGAGGTTTCAGATTCCTTGCTGTTTTGTCATAGTTTCTTTTCTGTCTGTGCTTAAGCCTCGTCCTTTTTTCAGTCAGCTTGTTGTTGTATTTGTTGCCATTGTGCATTGGAATGTGTGGAAATGTGGTGCGCAGCTTGCGACACATGAGCAACTCAGCAGGAGATGCTCCACACTCCAGAGAAGTAGCCCTGTAGGTCAACAAAGCCAGGTAAGGGTCAGCTTTACTCGCTCTTGCCTTTTTTAACAGTCTCTTTACATTCTGGACCTCCTTTTCTGTCTGTCCATCAACATCTGTCCATTGGATACAAGGGGCTAGAGGTGACATGGTTAAATCCATATTACTTTGCAAATTCACAAAATTCACTACAGTCATATTGTGGACCATTATCACATTGTGGAATTCCATGTCTAGAGAAAAACCCTTTCATATGTGTGATGACAGGCTGTACTGATGTGCTGGAAAGCTGTGCAACTTGAGGATAGTTAGAATAATAGTCAGTCACCAGAAGATAGTCCTTAGTATGGAGATGAAACAAATCAGTAGCTACTTTTTGCCGTGGTGCAGTGGGAAGATCTGTTATAAGCATCGGCTCCTTTGTTTGTTTGTAGTGATGTTTGAGACATGTTTCACGTTTCTGGACCATCTCCTCGATGTCTTTGTTGATACCCGGCCAATAAACTGCTTCCCGTCCTCTCCTTTTGCATTTTTCCATGGCAAGGTGTCCCTCGTGGATGCGCTGAAGCATGTCTCGATGCATAGATTGTGGGATGAGAATCCTATTTTGTCTCAGAAGCAGGCCATTAGTCATACACAAATCTGCACGCACAGGATACAACCCTGGGCAGATTCCTCTTGACCATCCATTCTGGATATGGTGGATCACTTTCTGCAGCAGAGGGTCTTTTGCCGTCTCTTGCACAATCCACTGCAGCATGTCTGATGCTGGGAGAAAAGCAGTCACCATGTTTACTTGGGTTTCAGCATCATCAGCCACAGACCCCAGCTATGTGTCAGTACTTGGTGTTGGTGCTTGAGACAAAGCGTCTGCCAGTACAGTGTGTTTACCTGGTGTGTAAATGAGGTCATAGTCATAACGCTGCAATAACATCATCATGCACTGAATCCTGGGTGACTGTCATTGAGGTTCTTTTTCCTGATGGGTATGAGTGCTTTGTGGTCAGTCTCTGCTGCAAAGGCTGGCAGTCCATACATATAACTGTGAAACTTCCCACATCCAAACACTAAGCCCAAGGTCTCTTTTTCAGTTTGAGCATATCGTTGCTCAGTTTCTGTCAGTGATCTCGATGCATAAGCTGTCGGCTGCCATTTGTCTTCATGCATTTGGAGAAGAGCAGCTCCCAGGCCATCTTTGGAGGCATCAGTGGAGATTTTTGTTGGTTTTAATGGGTCAAAGAATGTGAGTACTGGCTCAGTAGTGACAGTTTACTTTAATTTTTTTCCACTCTTTCTCATGCCGTGCTGTCCACTCAAACACTGTGTTGTGATGTAGCAACTCTCTGAGGCATGCGGTCTTGGTGGAAAGATTAGGAATGATCTTATCCAGGAAGTTGATCATTCCCATGGCTCGCAAGACACCTTTTTTGTCAGCGGGGGTGGGCATGTCTAATATGGCTTTCACTTTTGACTGGTCCTGTTCCACCCCTTCACTTGTGATCTTGTCTCCCAAGAAGGTCATCTCTGTGACACCAAAGAGACACTTGTCTCTGTTTAGTCCATTCTTTCTGATTCTCTCTAAGAGTTTCTCCAGTCTGTCATCATGTTGTTGCTGTGTTGGTCCCCAGACAACCAAGTCATCTATATAGACTCTGGTGCCTTCAAGACCCTCAATTATGGACTTCATTGCCCTGTGGAAGATCTCTGGGGCTGATCTGATGCCATATGGCAGCCTCAGGAAACAGTGGTGTGTTAAAAGCTGCTTTCTGGGTCCAGCCTCAGCTGCCAGAATCCTTGTGAAGCATCTAGTTTGCTAAAAAAAAAAACTTAGCACCTGCCATTTCACTCATTATTTTTTCCCGTTTTGGGATCTGATAATGCTCTCTTTTAATGATTTCATTTAAATTTTAGGGATCAAGGCAGACTCTGATGGCACCTGGATTTTTCTTGACACGTGTGATCGAGTTGACCCAATCTGTGGGTTCTTCTACTCGCTCAATAAGTCTTATTTCAGTCATGCTTTCCAGCTCTCTTTTCAAGCCCACTCTGAGTGGTGCAGGCACTCTCCTTGGGGCGTGCACTACAGGCTTGGCATCATCCTTGAGCTGAATTTTGGAAGTGTAAGGTAATGTCCCATGTCCTTTGAAGACAGAAGTAAACTTATCCACTATGTCTGTGGTCCCCTCACACTGCTGGTGTTCCAGTCTTAAAACTTGTTTGACTATTTTCATGTTGTCAGTGTTTATCTGATGGATCCTCCTTACCAGTCCTAGCTCTTCACACGCTTTGTCTCCTAACAGTGATTCATGTCCATGAGGCACAATGGTGAACAACAGGTTATGCTGAGCTGTCACCTTAAGTCTGCATCCACCTATTGTTTGTATTAGCTGATTATGTGGGACTTATTCTATGAATTTTCTGGGCTTCTTTGTCAGTACCTTGAAATTTTTCTCACTGATCAAATTAGCTTTGGCCCCTGTGTCAATTTTAAGCATTACAATGGTCCCATTAACTAGCAGTGGAGCGGTCTATTTATCATTAGTTACAGAATTAACAGTCTGCCCTGTATCATCTACTCTTGAGGACTGTGTGTTTTCATTTTCATCGTGTGACACCATCGTTATGAAAAATGTTTCAGTCAAATTATCACTGTCATTGGTGTCTTCCTGCACTGTGTGCACACCCTGTCTCTTCTTCTTTGAGAGACACATTCTGGCATAGTGGTTTTGTCCCTTACATGTCGCACATGTTTTACCGTAGGCAGGACAGTGGCGTGGTCTGTGTTTCTCACCACATCTCTTGCAAGTGAACATCTCTTTATCATCAGTTTTATTCTGGTAGTCACTGCTGTTAAATTTGCTCCGTTGCTTTTTTTCACTGCCACAGCGTTCACCTCATTTTCTTGGTACGCTGCTCCTTGTGCAGGCTCTCAGAAAGTCAGTACCCGTTGCCGTGCAAGCTCACTGGCATGACATATTTTTATGGTCCCGTCTAGTGTGAGGTCTGTCTCCCTCAGTACTCATTAGTCCCAAGTACTATGATGATCTCTTATCATGGAGTCTCTTAGATCGCCAAAGTTACAAGACTGAGCTTTTATCTTGAGGTCGGTGAGAAAATTATCAAATGACTCACCCTGGTGCTGTAAGAATGAGCGAAACATGTACTGCTCCGTATGTTTCATTTTTCTTTGATAAGCAGTGCTCATCAAATTTCTTCAAGGTCTCTTCAAACTTGTCTTTATTGTGGGGTTCAGCAAACACAAAGTTTTGAAGACTTCTGGGCCGGCGACGGTGAGCAGCAGGGTGATTTTTCTTTCCTCTACTCGTCGATCCACACCGACTGCCACCATGTACAGCTGGAAATGCTGTTTGAAAGCCCTCCAACTTGCATCTACGTTTCCAGTTAGTGTCAACGGACCTGGCAGTTTTACGACATACTTTTAGTTGTGTTGCTTCCTTTTCTTGACCCAAGTCCTGGTGCCATGTAATGTTCTTGTTTTATATAAAATAAAACTTCAAATAGAACTTTATGCTAGCATCACCAAGCTGTTTATTCATGTGCTCACAGGGGTCACTCATAGGTACTGCCCACTTTCTGTAACAACATTTTCTCTGTATGTGGTCTACTGGGGTTATACCGCCATCTATGGGTGACACCTTTGAAAACACATCATTACAGCAGGGAGGGTGGAGGCAGAGACACACATTTATATTAACCACACACACACACACACACATAAAGAGTGTTTGTGTGGATGTACTCAGTCCTCCAGTGACTCCAACAGGAAGTGTTTCTTTGCTGTCAAATTAAAACAGGTTTTCATTTTAAGTTGAAATTTGAATCTTTACTTTTGGGCATTATTGAGACTTTTAGTTTCATGTGTTTGTAACTCAGTGCTGAAAGTAACTCAGTACATTTACTCGCTCGTGTCTGATGTAATGAACATGAAACAGTGTTGAGCTAAAATCTGCTCACAATGAATCCATGTGCAGGTGTGTGACAGTTCAGCACTGATGGACTCACATCCCTCCATCTGAGTGCAGATCATTGATCCTGTAGTTGTAGAGCTGAATGTGCTCAGATCAATAACAGGATGTGTGAAGAATAATAACAGCAACAAGAACATTTACCAAACAGTTTATTAACTTTGGGGAAATTATGAACAGGCATCAGTGCAGACACCTGTGTTGTTCTTTAGTGTTGTGTCACAGACAGAAAGAAATGTCCTTTTAAAGATGAAATATTGATGATGTTTATTTGCTGCTTTGTCAGCAGCGGCTCCTGAAAAGCCCACAATCCATCAGTTTGAGCTGCTGCTGCTTTCTAACTTTGTGTAACCACTGAGATGAGTTTACAGACACAGGTCAGCTGGAACTGAGCATGTGCTCAAATGCTGAATGACTCTGTGAACACATCATAAACTCATCTGCCTCTCCTCAGCTTCATCTTCATCAGCTCCTCCTCCTCCACCTCTCTGTGCTCTCCTCCATCTGTCCTCTTCTCTCTCTGCCATTCTTTCCCTTTGCTGCAGCGCTGACACATTATTATTGATCAGCTGTTAGAGGCTGAATGTCACAGCCACAGATAATCTGATGCTTTCCTTTGACCATCCAGTTTGTCTTTATTGGCTCTGCCATTAAATCCACCTCAGTGATGACTGAGTTTCACATGGATTTTTACATCCAGCACAGATTTAACACCAACACAAATCCACACTTAAAGTATCCAAGTACATTTACTGCAGTACTTTACTTCTTTGTTCTCTTAAAGTTCTGCTACTATATTTGAATATTTGCAGGTTGTTTCTCTTTTTTCTGCTCGACACTTTTTCACAGCTACAGTTACTTCAGCCTGTACAGATTCAAAGTACAGCTTACATGTTACTGAGTGTAACAGGATCTACTTTCAGTACTTTAAGTACACGTCACAGTGTCAAAGTGAATCAGTGTGTGTGTGCTGGGCTGATGTGTGTTTCCTCTGCAGGTGAAGGTAGAAAGTGTGTGTGAGCTGATGTGAATTCAGCAGCATGGATCAGTGTGAGGACAGAGAGGAGGGAGTCCCTCCCTCTAAAACCACTCTGTGTGGGGAACATGAGAGCCAGACCAAAGCTCAGAGGTGAGATGACCATCTCTAACTGTCCATGACTCTTCTCCATGTCACAGCTCAGCACTCACATCACTACTGCATCATTATTCACAGGAACCAACCTGAACCTGAACCTGAACATGAACCTGAACCCAGCTGTGTGTCCTTAAAGAGCGACCAGTCAAAGGATATTGGTGTTACCTTTAAATCAGGTGTTCCTCCTCCTGCAGAGAGGTAATGTGTGTCTAAATGTTGTTCCTGACTCAGTGTTTCTGAATAAATTCTCCATCATGTTTAATGTCAGCTCAGCTCTTTTTCACACACATTTCTGTGTTCATATGTGAAGCGGTGTGTGTTGGAGTTTGTTCCACAAACACAGCAGTCAGAGTGTAAAGAATGGATGTTGTAGGAGGTGTTTGTGTAGTGAAGAGGCTGAGTGTCTGTAGGACTGCAGCTGCTCCAGCAGGGGGCTCCTTTGAGCTGTGTTTCAAACACTCAGGTGTTGCTGGAAGGAGGAGCACAAATACTTTTTTCTGCTTTGATGACACTTCTTCTCTGCTCGATGTCCTGGGGAGAGGTTTGTCTTTGTGAAGGTTTATATTGTTTTATCTTTTGTGAAAACGAACAACAAAATTTCCATCTAAAACTTAAAGAAATTTCCAGATGACAGAGAACAAAGTAATGTGCAGAACAGTGTAAAATAAGGAATTATTAAATCGGTTTCAGTTGACTTTCACACATCATGGAAATAAGAGCTTTCATTTTTTTCACAGAAGGGCAGCTTGGTGGTGAGCACTGCTGCCTAAGGTCTTTGGTTTTCTTCCACTTGGAGTCTGTGTGTGTTTTCTCCAGCTTTTCCGGTTTCCTCCCGCAGTCCACAGACATGCACTTACTGAGGTTAGGTTAATTGGTGATTCTAAATTGCTCATAGGTGTGGATCTGAATGGTTGTCTGTCCCTCTGTGTTGGCCCTTCAGCAGTCTGGTGACCTGTACAGGGTGTACCCTGCCTCTCACCCATAACACCTGAGATAGGCTCTTGATGGATGGAGGGTTTGATCACCTTGCATTTGCTTCATTTTGCTCAAATTTAATACTGAAATATTGAAATACAGAAATGAAACTGGTATTTTTCCATTGTGTTAAACACCAGGAGTGTAGTAACTAAGTTAGTCCTAAAAATGAACCATGATGTTGATGTAATTCATATGGCAAAAGCAGTTTGGAGCTGCTGTTTAGAAAAGTGCTCTATAAACAAAGAAATATAATGTGATGCTAATTCTTGATGATTCCTTCACAGAGTGGATCAGGAGAGCTCAGAGGTTCCCAGTGGTCAGTCTGCCCAGCAGCATCAAACACAGCTGGACTCCATATTTATGGTTTGTACATGTACAACAACTACTGTTACATCTGTTCTTTCAGTCATCTCCATGCTGCACTTTGTGTATAATTTCCAGACTTTGTAGATCAGTGGATTATCAGTGTGTCCAACATGGATCTGATTGGCTCCATGATTCAGTCTGATTGGGTCGTTCATTCTGTTCCAGCTGCTGGAGGACAACATCATCACTTTTGTGAAGAACGAGCTGAAGAAGATCCAGAAGGTTCTGAGTCCAGATTACCCAGAATGCTTAGAGAGTCATGGGGAGGGTGACACGGCCTTGGAGGGTGAGGATAAAGAGCAGAAGAGAAGCAGAGAGGCTTTTGTGAAGATCACACTGCACTTCCTGAGGAGAATGAAGCAGGAGGAGCTGGCTGACCGTCTGCAGAGCAGTAAGAGGATTTCTCTGAAGATTTAAGCTGCTGCAAAAATAAAATATTTACTAATGTCTCAACAGATGGACCAACATGTTGGCCTACTTAATATAAATAATTAATTTTAATAGCTTAATATTGCATTTTCAGAATACGTTGCTCCACTCTGTCGACAAGAACTTAAATCTGCTCTGAAGAAGAAGTTCCAGTGTGTGTTTGAGGGGATCGCTAAAGCAGGAAAGCCAACCCTTCTGAATCAGATCTACACAGAGCTCTACATCACAGAGGGAGGGGCTGCAGAGGTCAATGATGAACATGAGGTCAGACAGATTGAAACAGCATCCAGGAAACCAGAAACAACAATCAGACAAGAAGACATCTTTAAAGGCTCACCTGGAAGAGATGAACCAATCAGAACAGTGCTGACAAAGGGAGTGGCTGGCATTGGGAAAACAGTCTTAACACAGAAGTTCACTCTGGACTGGGCTGAAGACAAAGCCAACCAGGACATCCAGTTCATGTTTCCATTCACTTTCAGAGAGCTGAATGTGCTGAAAGAGAAAAAGTTCAGCTTGGTGGAACTTGTTCATCACTTCTTTACTGAAACCAAAGAAGCAGGAATCTGCAGCTTTGAACACTTCCAGGTTGTGTTCATCTTTGATGGTCTGGATGAGTGTCGACTTCCTCTGGACTTCCACAACACTGAGATCCTGGCTGATGTTACAGAGTCCACCTCAGTGGATGTGCTGCTGACAAACCTCATCAGGGGGAATCTGCTTCCCTCTGCTCACCTCTGGATAACCACACGACGTGCAGCAGCCAATCAGATCCCTCCTTGGTGTGTTGACATGGTGACAGAGGTCAGAGGGTTCACTGACCCACAGAAGGAGGAGTACTTCAGGAAGAGATTCAGGGATGAGGAGCAGGTCAGCAGGATCATCTCCCACATCAAGACATCACGAAGCCTCCACATCATGTGCCACATCCCAGTCTTCTGCTGGATCACTGCTACAGTTCTGGAGGATGTGCTGAAAACCAGAAAGAGAGGAGAGCTGCCCAAGACCCTGACTGAGATGTACATCCACTTCTTAGTGGTTCAGGCCAAAGTGAAGAAGGTCAAGTATGATGGAGGAGCAGAGACAGATCCACACTGGAGTCCAGAGAGCAGGAAGATGATTGAGTCTCTGGGAAAACTGGCTTTTGATCAGCTGCAGAAAGGAAACCTGATCTTCTATGAATCAGACCTGACAGAGTGTGGCATCAATATCAGAGCAGCCTCAGTGTACTCAGGAGTGTTCACACAGATCTTTAAAGAGGAGAGAGGGCTGTACCAGGACAAGGTGTTCTGCTTCATCCATCTGAGTGTTCAGGAGTTTCTGGCTGCTCTTCATGTCCATCTGACCTTCATCAACTCTGGAGTCAATCTGCTGGAAGAACAACAAACAACCTCCCAGACAGAGCAACACCTCTACCAGAGTGCTGTGAACAAGGCCTTACAGAGTCCAAATGGACACCTGGACTTGTTCCTCCGCTTCCTCCTGGGTCTTTCACTGCAGACCAATCAGACCCTCCTACGAGGTCTTCTGACACAGACAGGAAGTAGCTCACAGACCAATCAGGAAACAGTCCAGTACATCAAGAAGAAGCTCAATGAGAATCTGTCTGCAGAGAAAAGCATCAACCTGTTCCACTGTCTGAATGAACTGAATGATCGTTCTCTAGTGGAGGAGATCCAACAGTCCCTGAGTTCAGGAAGTCTCTCCACAGATAAACTGTCTCCTGCTCAGTGGTCAGCTCTGGTCTTCATCTTACTGTCATCAGAAGAAGATCTGGATGTGTTTGACCTGAAGAAATACTCTGCTTCAGAGGAGGCTCTGCTGAGGCTGCTGCCAGTGGTCAAACAGTCACAAAAAGCTCTGTAAGTTAAGTTCCGTTTCACACCGGATGCGTTGCGTAAAAACGACATGAAATTCCGAATCTGTCGGATGCAAACTTGTCGTGTAAACTATATACACACCGGACGTGTTGCATTTTTGCGAATAAATCACTCTCATAGTCAACATCAAACGATGATGTAATGAGGTTGTGATGTTTCTAAACAAGAGAAGGAAGAAACAGAGATTCTGCGTTCATCCAACTCATAAGAAAGTGGCAGCATGGAGAGTTTTATGGTTTGATCCCGGAGTTGAAGCTGCATCACGGCCACTTTTGCGCACACTTCAGGATGTCAGTGGGCAGTTGTTGTTGGCATGGTTGGGATCACATGTGTAATGAGGCAGAGAATAATTTCAGATAGCTGACTGACTCAGAACAGCGTGTAGCTGTGTGTCTGAGGTAAAATAGTATGAGTTTACTGTTCCCACATCACTGTATATTCAGTAAATTTTGAGCTATGAGCTCACGTGTTACTAAATGCAGCGCTCTGATTGGTCAGGTCTGTTTGTTCGCTTGCGAAAGTCAGAAAAAACTAAATTGATCTGAAAAAATAAATGCCGCAAATTCGTCCTGTGAAATGACGCAGTCGGTGTGAACGGCTGCATTAAGAACAGGAGCGTCTGAAAAATATTTTTGATGCACGAAACATTCGCACGGAATTTACGCGTCCGGTGTGTAAAGGCCTTTATCCTAAAGCTTTTGTGACTTAAATACACTTTACAGGAAATCACTTATTTTTGTTAAAATGTACTGATTTCTTAGTTTTTTGCATATTTGTCACATTTAAATTTTCATGTGATGCTGCCTGCCAGATGGGATGAGGACCCCAATGCAGGACTCAAGACTCGGGAGTAACTCAAAACACAGCTTTATTGCGGGAAAACACACGGGGACTTAAGGCCTATTCACACCGGACTATGACGAAAATATTTCGTCAGTGAAATTAACACTGGGCTCCAGCAGATTCCAGGAATGACATCCAAGATCTTGGTCCAGAAAAGCACAGTCCTGGGAACAGCTAAGGTACTGCACAGACCCAGCGTTCTTATTTGTATTTAGTTTTGAGCTGTGTTTTCCATTGTGTCATTAGTCCTTGGCCTTCTTGCTTCCGCCTAGCGTACAATGTCAAGATGCTGGATTTGGGGTGAAACCAGTGGCCATTTCGTAGTCGGTATCCATAGCCAGTCTTGTCAATGATCTGGCTGAGGGGATTCAGGCCTATGCAGAACAGCAGTGGGTACAGAGCATCTCCTTGGTAAATCCTGCACTTGATGGTGGCTTGTGCTATTGGCTTAAAGTTGGCCTCTAGTGTTGTTCTCCACATTTCCATTGAGTTCCTGATGAAGGCACTTAGTGTCCTGTTGATTTTGTATAGTTTCAGGGTCAATGTGTGCAACATCGAGTCATAGCCTTTCTTGTAATCAGTCCAGATGGTGCACAGGTTGGTCAACCTGGTCTTACAGTCTTGAGTGACTGCTCTGTTTACCAGTAGCTGGTGTTTTGCTCCTCTGGTATCTCTGACAATTCCTTTCTGGAACCCGCTTATGTATTGAGCCACGTGCTGCTCATCTTAGCTGCTATGATGCCTGACAGGAGTTTCATGTTGTACTGAGGCAGGTTATTGGCCGGTAGTTGGATTTGACTGGTCCGTTCTGGGGGTCCTTGGGGATCAGGACCATGTGGCCTTCAGTCAGCCATTCTGGGTGTATCTTAGCTTCTAGCAGTAAGTTCATAGGACCTGGTGCTGTCCAGCTCTTCATATGTGAGACTCTTTCCTGGATGTCTGCCACTGTGATGGTTACTGGAACCTGTTCAGGGAGGTTGCTGTGGTCTTGTCTTAGATCCACTAACCACTGAGTATTGGTGTTGTGTGACGCATCCTTCTCCCATATGCTCTTCCAGTATTGCTGCATCTCCAGCCTTGGTGGGGGTGCTGTTCTCATCTTGTTCCCACTGAGAGTAAACCTTGGATGGTTCAGTGGAGAACACTAAATATATATTGATGATCATACAAGTGTGACAAATATGTAACAAACTAAGAAATCATTAAGGGGGCAAATACTTTTTCACAGCACTTTAATTATGGTTCTGCTATCCACCTCCCTTATCGTACCAAAAAAAAATAAATAAATAAAAATTGTGAAACATAAACAGGCACATCGTGAGTTTGTTTCTCACTTCCAGCATGTGTTACGCCCATCTGCAATCCCTACTTTCTGTAGTGGCACTGAGAGCGTTTCGGGTTCAAGTTTACTTGCTAGATTTCCTCTTGCTTCAACTGCTGTCTGGTCTATTGGGCTAACTTCATGGCTGCACATACACAGCAGGTAATCAGGGCAAGAGGAAACAGCAGGGCACAACAGGTGAAGCAAATGAAACTAACAACATAGGGGAAGCAAAACTAAATAAAAAGCACAGGGAACACAAGACTGGCAAAATAAAACAGGAAGTGACTAACTAAGGTACACGCAGACTAAATACGGGGGACTGGCACACAGACACGGGACAGACGCAGACTAGTCACAACACTAGGAATAAAACTCAATAAGAAAACACAGAACGTAAATATTGCCACATGGCGCTGGAAATCGAGACGGCGGACAGCGCAAATGTTTTTTTTTTTTTTGTTTTTTTTTTTAAGGAAAATTATAAAAGTAGACGGCGCAGAGTGGTGGAGTAGGCGGAAAATGCGCCTGCCGCCGGCTTGATTTGAAAGCCCTGCAGTCTGAGAGCGAAGTGCTCTATTGGGGTGATACGGTACTGTGAGGTCTCTGAGATAAGATGGGGCCTGATTATTCAAAACCTTGTAGGTGAGGAGAAGTATTTTAAATTCTATTCTAGAGCCAATGAAGAGAAGCCAATATGGGAGAAATCTGCTCTCTCTTTCTAGTCCCTGTCAGTACTCTAGCTGCAGCATTTTGGATCAGCTGAAGGCTTTTCAGGGAGCTTTTAGGACAGCCTGATAATGATGAATTACAACAGTCCAGCCTAGAAGTAATAAATGCATGAATTAGCTTTTCAGCATCACTCTGAGACTAATTTTAGAAATATTGCGCAAATGCAAAAAGGCAGTCCTACATATTTGTTTACTGTAGCAAAGCAGATTTAATTGATTATGACTCACAGAATAATGATAATATCAATGTAAAGCATTAATGGAGAAATTAGATTAAAAGACTGGTGAGCTATTGCCCGTCACTTTGACCATTATTGACACCATCGTCCATCAGCACAATCCTACACTGTGTGTTTTATCTCTTCAGGCTGAGCAGCTGTAACCTGTCAGAGAGAAGCTGGGAAGCTCTGTCCTCCTCTCTTCAACTAGAAGACTGTGAGCTGACAGAGCTAGACCTGAGTAACAACAACCTGCAGGACTCAGGATTGAAGCTGCTGCTTGCTGGATTGGAGAGTCCCCGCTGTAAACTGGAGACACTCAGGTCAGATCATGTGGTTTGTGATTTCATGCGAGATCTGTTTACCAAATACTTTAATTTAATTTATATGCTGACATGTGCTTACTTGTAAATCTCTTTCAAAGTGTGTGTGTGTGTGTTTTTTTTTTTTTTTGTTTTTTTTTTTTTTTTTGGGAGTTTCATTGCATCTGAAACCAGACTTTTAGCTCTTTGAATAAGTGCAAAGCTTCCAGTTTTCTTGCAGTTAACAGCTGCTTACAAGCTGTGAAGTCTATATTTGCATGTGCCAGTAACATTTACATTAACATTTCTGCAGTTATTTCAGGCTTCATATTAATGTAATTGTGTTAATGTTACTGTCCTATTATGGGTCAAACTGTAATAATATGAATTATTATTCAGGAAATAAACATTTGAGATGAACCTGTGTATTCAGAGTCAGAGCTTTAGCTGTGAAGCAGATCTCTAATGTGCTCCTCCTCATCAAACATCATCATCATCAAACACCATATGCATCACTTTTTACCCATTCTCTCTCTCGCATATACTTTGTGAGCAACACACACACACACACACACACACACACACACACATACATACACATGCAAACATGCTTATACACACACTTCATCCTATTGGTACATTCAGTACTTCCCTGTATCACACAGCCTGCCTAAACAGGCTCTACTGCACTTCTTATTTTCATCCTCACACTCAGGTCAGTACAGCTCATCTTCTCTGGAGCTTGAAAAAACAGTTCATCTTCCTAACTTCATACTTTCTCATTCATTACACTGATCATAATTATATATGATCATAATTATAGATGATTAACTATTAGCAACAGACCTGAGAAAGACCTCCTGTTTATGACATTACTGCACTTCATTCACAATCATTACAGAATGATTCTTCTCACTTATTCTGTTACATTTATAATACTGCAGTTCAAGCAAAATTACCATTAGCAGAATCACATATGTATATATTATGAATAACATACTTTAATCACTGACATGAGCTACCTGGATATTCTTTTCCTCTCTGAAAGGCCTCTGTCTCTGTGCTGAGGGTCTGGATGTGTCTGAGGGATTTCCCTCTGCCTCTTTTCTTTTTATTATTATAAATGTGTTTGTATTAATTTGTGGTGCTGCCACAGTAAACAATAGCCTTCATACATACAGCAGATTTCAGTCTTTTCATTTCCAGCTGTAAAATATCTCCACAGGATGCTACTTTTCACTTACTGCAGCCTACATGTGTATGCTCAGTGCTGCTGAGTCATGTGATGGCACAGCAACAAATCACAGAAGAGCAGGAGATGAGGGGGAGGAGCAAAGTGTGTGAGGAATGGTGTTTGTGTAGATGTTGAATTTTTGATGAAACAAGAGCAATGGAGTATCAATTCTATCACCCCAGTATTGATCTGATACCAATACCATCATTGATATTAACTATCAATTTAGGATTGATCAACCCACTAGCAGAGCTCCAAATCATTTTGACTTCACTGATTTTATCACTTGTAGACTTTAACATTTAGACTGACTTGGTTATTTTGAACTCCTGTTTCAGTCATTTCATTTTCAAATGATTTGTTGCTGCAGTTTGTTGTCTGCATGCAGCTGCTCTGCTGTTCTCTAAGAGTATCTGTCATGTCTGCAGGCTGTCAGGCTGCCTGATCACAGAAGAAGGTTGTAAGTCTCTGGTCTCAGCTTTGAGCTCCAACCCCTCCCATCTGAGAGAGCTGGACCTGAGCTACAACCATCCAGGAGAGGCAGGAGTGAAGCTGCTGGAGCAGCTGAGACTGGAAACTCTCAGGTATGGAGAGGCCTGTTGCAGCCACAGACAGTGTCTGATAGAGGAGGAAGCTGTACTTCACTCTGGCCCTGTCTGATGACTTCATGCTGGATACCAGTGTTATCTGAACAGTCACACATAGAGGAACCTTTTTACTTTGCTTCTATCAGAAAGTCTGCTTGAACAGAAACAGTAGATATCTGTATGGGGGTCTCAAAGGAGAAAATCTCCATCAACAACAATGGAGCAACCAGTTCAAAGTGATCTCTGCAGAGGAACAGTCTCACATTTTTACCCTCTGACCATCAATGGGATTAAGTTTCATAAATCAATAAATGAGCCTTTCTATTGATTTCCAGTGGCTCATGTTCCTGTTAGGAGAATCTGAAATATTGATCATCAAAGTCAGTGAGAAAAATCAAAGTGAAGCAGACGAGTATGAGAATCAGAGTGAGTGAAACAGAGCAGGAGAATCCAAAAACAGAAACTAATGAAAAGTGAAGTGACAGATGCTTCCTTTGTAGTTCACTGCAGCTGCCTTTGTTTGTGCACTGCAATAATGATCTGATCATTGATCCACTCTGATCATTAATATTCAGACCAAGTAGCAGCACATCAAGGACAGGAGAACAAAAAGTCAGCAGGTCCCTCTGTGATCATTTCCATGCAGAAAAATACAACAAACCTGTTGCATCTTTTTCCAGAGCTGTTAATTAACAGCTCACAGAGTCACTGATGTTCTCCATTTAGAACAAACACAAAGAGGACACAATCTGAAAATCAGTGTCTAACAGTGTGTGTCTGAGAGCGATGTAATGTCCATGTGTGCATGCTGAAAGAGACTGTGCTGCTCTGACCCCCCTCCTCCTTTCAGGGTGGAGCCTGCTGGAGTCCGATGGCTGATCCCAGGTCTGAGGAAGTGTAAGTGTGTTTTTAATGTGATTGATGAAAACAAAGCAGCACACATTCAACCATCTTCAAACTGTCACATCACTCATTCACATCTCTGATGTCAGGAGTCATCATCAAAGTGTCAATGAACAGATGATGGATCAATAACTGCAGCTGGATTGTGTTTGTTCTCTCCATCAGATTCCTGTCAACTCACAATTGACACAAACACAGTGAACAGAAAACTCAAACTGTCTGACAACAACAGGAAGGTGACATATCTGATCACATGGCTTCAGTCATATCCTGATCATCCAGACAGATTTGATTTCTGGCCTCAGCTGCTGTGTAGAGATGGTCTGACTGGTCGCTGTTACTGGGAGGTCGAGTGGAGAGGAGGAGTTTATATATCAGTGAGTTACAGAAGAATCAGCAGGAAAGGAGACAAAGATGACTGTGTGTTTGGAAGGAATGATCAGTCCTGGATTCTGAACTGCTGTCGTTATGATCGCTACGCTGTCTGTCACAACAACAGAAGAACATCCATCTCCTCCTCCTCCTCCTCGTCCTCCTCTTCCTCTGTCTCTAACAGAGTAGCAGTGTATGTGGACTGTCCTGCTGGCACTCTGTCCTTCTACAGAGTCTCCTCTGACACTCTGATCCACCTCCACACCTTCAACACCACATTCACTGAACCTCTTTATCCTGGATTTGGGTTCTGGTTTAGACCATCAAGGGAGACAGAATATTATGACTTCATGATGCATGTGGTTCCTACAGCAGATGTGCTCAGAAAATGTCTTCATCCGCCTGAGTTCACTTTAGTGTAAATGACCCTTTAGAAGCTAGATAGAAATGTCATTATTTGCCAACAATGATTTTTCTGTGGTTCAGACTCCAATGAAAAGACAAAAGTCTGTAAATCATTCATTGATCCAAATGATTAAATATCTGACTTCCAGGTGAACGTGGCTGGCTAGAAGGTGTGCTCTCATTGTCCCCCAGCTTCCACCAATACTTACTACCATATACTACGCGCTACTGCCAAGACTCTTCAAGTGAGTGGATTGTGTGACATCTAATGAACATTTTTCGTTCACGTTCTGGTGTTTTGAGACATTAACATGTCAAAACAAACAAAAATCCAATCAAAAAGGTTGATGGCGACTGCTGATGTGCTTATCGAGAAGCTACCACAAGCCTCCGAGGACACCGAGGCCCTAATACGCAAAGTTTCTGAAAGTTTTTGTGAGGTGTTGGAACAAAAACTGTCCAAGCTCTCAGAGGCTCTGAGTTTCTTCTGCAACACGCATCACAGCAGCGAAGCAGAGGGTTGCGAATGTAGAGAACACCGTTAACGACCTGGAGGGGAGGCTGGCGGAAGCCGAGAGGAAAATCATAATAATGGTTAACGGTTTGGATGACATGGAAAATAGAAGCAGACGAGACAATATTCGGAGTATAAACCTGAAGGAAGGGGTAGAGGGCAAGAACCCTATCCAGTTTTTCGAAACTTGGCTCCCCTCACTGCTTGGTCTGGATAGGAACCCCGTGGCCAAAATCCACATTAAAATGGACCGCACACATCGAGGTCTCGGCATCGAGGTCTCGGCCCACAAGGCCAGTAATTATCAAGCTTCACAATTCCAGAGACAAGCAGCGGATTATGGCAGCAGTAAAGGCGACACCTGAGCTGAAACACGAGGGGCAGCGGATTTACGTGTATCAGGATTTATCCTCAGCAGTCCGCGAGAAAAGACGACGCTTTAATGAGATGTGCCAAGCTCTCATTAAGAAAGGCATCCGCTTCGACATGCGATACCCCGCTACGCTCACTGTGTCTCATAATCGCACTCAACATGAATTCAGTACGCCAGAAGAAGCCCAGAGCTTTATTGATTCTCTGGGATGAGAAGGTGGCAACAGAGGAGAAATACACTAAACAACGCGGCCTTCTGGACTACGTAAGTGCGTTAAGCATATACTGCTTCGAAGAAGGAAAAAAGAAAAGCAACAATGGGGAGTGGACTCCATTTAACCCTTTCCTCTCACAAGTATATGGATAGAGTCAAATCTTTTATTAAGTAATTATTCATCTAAATATTCTGCTTCTTTATAATAGACAGTAGCCTGGTTTAATTTTCAATTTTGGGGAAGCTGGAGTGGGATTCTTGATTTTTGTTTTTCCCTGTGGAGACAGCCTATAGCTACACCTGGTTTTTTTTTTCACCACCGGTAGGTTGCTCTTTATGTTTTGTAAAATACCTACAAGTACATTTATTGTGTAACTTGCTTGTTGTTTTTGTTTTATGTATATAGTTTTTTGGCCATCAGGGTATGGTAACAGTGTTCATACCAGTACAGGTAGTTCTGATTAAAGCTTAATATTGGTTACTGATTTTATGTTTTGTTTTGGATCCTTTGATTTATTCTGGGGTAGTATTTTGTATAGGATCAATTTGAGGTGGTTATATGAGTAATATCAGAATATTAACCCTCAACGTGAAGGGAATCAACCATGTTATTAAGAGGTGTAAAATACTCTCCATGCTTAAAAAAGACAGGGTTCAGGTTGCATTGCTACAGGAAACTCACCTAACTGATCTTGAACACCTAAAACTGAAAAGGGATTGGGTGGGACAAATTTATTACTCCTCCTATAACTCCAAAAGCAGGGGGGTAGCAATATTGATTCATAAAAAGTTAGCCTTTACTGTGGATAAAATTATAAAAGATGCAGATGGACGATTTGTCGTAGTCACTGGGCTCCTCCATGGTGAACAGATTCTTCTAGACAGTGTGTACGCCCCAAATATGTATGACAGTGCGTTTTACTCAAAATTTCTGGCTGAAGTCTCCTTGATTTGCCCTACCCATGTTTTGATAGGTGGTGACTTTAACTGTGGCATTGATCCCAGTGTGGATTATAACCCACCCAAAAATCAACCACCCTCAAAAATGGTAGGAGCCACAGTCGAACTGTGCACTGATCTTGAGCTGCTTGATGCCTGGAGACTATGTAATCCACGTGTAAAAGATTTTACTTTTTTCTCACGTCCTCATTACTCCTTATCAAGAATAGATTACTTGTTTGTTTCTAGATCAGTTCTGGACAGGACTCTGACCTGCTCAATTAATCCATGTGTCCTTTCTGATCACTCATCAGTGTTTATGGAGTTGTTACCACTTTATTATGATCCAGTAACAAGAAATTGGCATTTAAACCCAACTTTGCTGAGTGATCCTGAATTTATTAAATATTTAGAAGACCAAAGGGAACTATTTATATCCAAAAATGACACACCTGATGTTAGTGCCTCTACTCTGTGGGAAGCAGGTAAGGCATTTCTCAGACGCTCTATTTCCTTTTCAGCAGAAAAAAAGAACGTCCTCAGCAAACAATTTGAACTTCAACAAGAAGCGGTTACCTTGGAGCGGGACTTTAAACAGTCTCCATCCACCTCAGTATTGAAAAAATTAGATGCAGCCAGATCTGCATTAGATCAACTATTTACTCAACAAGCAGAAACAGCAATATGTTATGCAAACCATAGATTATGTGAATCTGGAAATAAACCTGGACGCCTTCTCGCCCGACTTCCTCAAGGGAAAAATGGGCCCTATGCAATATGCTCTTTGAAGGACAAGAAAGGTGATGTACACTTCGAAACTAAAACGATCACTAAAATAATTAAACAGTTCTATCAAGAACTCTATTCTTCTGAATGCCATGATACAGCTAATCTCTGTGTTGCTTTTTTTGATAAATTGAAGCTTCCTGTGTTGTCAGAGCAAAGCAGATCAGATTTGTGCAAACCCATTGCAACCCAGGAGGTTTTGCAGGCTATAAGATCTCTGCAGGGTGGGAAGGCACCAGGCCTAGATGGGTTTGGGCCCGATTTTTACAAAAAAATGGCCAATCATGTCGTCAACCCTTTATTAAATATGTTTAAAGAATATTTTGGACTGGGTATACTGCTGCCAAGTCTAAATGTAGCCCACATATCCTTAATTCTGAAAAAGGATAAACTCCCTGATTTATGCACATCATACAGGCCTATTAGATTGCTCGGGGCAAATGGAAAGAGCTTGTCAAAGATCCTGGCAGGGAGACTAGAGAATGTGATGACGGCCTTGGTGAGGCCTGATCAGATGGGATTTATAAAGAATAGGTACTCCCATTCCAATGTGCGACGACTTTTGAACATCTTACAATATTCACAGGATGCAAATTAAAAGGCTCTCGCAGTATCTTTAGATGCGGAGAAGGCATTCGACCGGGTGGAGTGGGAGTATCTATTTAATGTTTTGGGCAGGTTTGGTCTGGGCCTACAATTTGTTAGGTGGGTTAAATTGCTGTACAGTGCCCCCGCTGTGAGGTTCTTGGTAAATGGCTCTACTTCTGAGCTGTTTCATCTGGGTAGAGGAACCCGTCAGGGCTGTCCCCTTTCCCCCTTATTATTTGTACTGGCAGTGGAACCATTAGCGGAGGCTATAAGAATCAACCTTGAGATTTCTGGAATTCGTTTGGGAAATATTGAATACAAAATTTCACTCTATGCTGATGATGTTTTACTATTTATTACTAAACCAGAAACATCTATCCCAAAATTAATCTGTTATTAATCAATTTGCTCAAATCTCAGGGTATAAAATTAACCTTGTCTGAGGCCTTGCCACTGGGGGTTCAAAGGTCTGGTTGGGACCCTGCTGACTTTCCCTTCAGATGGTCAACCACAGGTTTTGCATATTTGGGCATTAGAGTATCTGCAAATACCTCTGAGTTGTACAAATTAAATTTCAAAGCAGTTCTGGACTCAATTAAGAGTGATTTGAATAGATGATTTGACCTCCCACTGTCCTGGATAGGTAGGATGAGTTTAATAAAAATGAACATCCTCCCCAGGATACTTTACCCTATGCAAATGCTACCTCTTAAAATTAATAGAACAACTTTCTCTGAAATTGAAAACTGCTTATCCAAATTTATATGGCATGGGAAGAAATCTAGATTTAAGATGAAGATTTTACAACTTCCAATTGACAGGGGGGTCAGGCTGTCCCAACTTATTATATTATTATTGGGCATGTCATGCCAGGTTAATATCAGGGTTGTTACACTCTTTTTTTACACCAGTCTGAACCGCATGTAGACAGTTGGTGTTGTGAGCCCTTTTCACTACTCTCTCTTTTATCCACAGCTCTAGCTGAGAATCAGGTCAGGGTTAGAAACAATAACTTACTTCTTATAACATTAAAAGTTTGGCGTAATATTATGAGTCACATTTGGAGAAGGAAATATTCAAGTGCAATGCAGCCACTTATTAAAAATAGAGCCTTTCACCCCCGGTATGAGTCTTAAGTATATTTGATAACTGGTATCACAAAAATTTTAAATTGGTTTGTGATTTGTTTGAAGAAGGTAGGTTTGTGTCCTTTAGACAAATACAAGTTAAACATAATATCTTACGGAAGGACTTCTTTGGTTTCCTCCAATTAAGACATTTTGTACAATCGTCACTTATTTTTCCGTATGACCAGCTAATCTTAAACCCCTTAGTTTCTGCTTAAGTTTAACGAAGGTCCTGACCATAAAAAAGAAATTTCTTTTTTTTTTTTTTTTTATAAGCAACTAATGATGCTAAATCCTCTCACAACTGAAAGGTCCAAAATTCATTGGGAAATGGATTTGGGGGTTGAACTTAGCAGTGAAACATGGTCGATGGCTTTTTCACTAATACAAAAACATTTATCTTCAACAGACTCAGGGAGAACCAATTTAGAATTCTTCACAGGCTACAGCGTACTCCACAGTTTATGCATAAACTTCACTCTCAATATTCACCTCTCTGTATAAAATGTAACACAGTTGTGGATGACTACTATCATTGTATCTGGCAATGTGCATTGATAAACAGGTTTTCAAAATTGTTGCCATAAACCTTTGTTCTATTTTTCATCAAACAACTCCTATGGATACTAGGTTGTTTCTTTTTGGCTTATCTGTGCATGGCCTGATCCTGATGCCTGAGGAGATGATGTTACTACGCAAACATCTACATCTGGCAAGACGCTGAATTCTGTTACAGTGGATCCAAGGACAGCCCCCTGCTGTTACACAATGGTACAGAGAGACATTTAGGGTCTTTCCAATGGAGCGCCTCAGTGCCCTAATAAAGGGCAATTTGGGTGCCTTTTATAAAATATGGCAACCCTTTTTGGATTATTTACCTCAGGATTTAAATTATATACTTTGCAAAGGAGAGTCACATTTTATTTTTACATAACCTGTGTTGAGTCTACTTTATTTTATGTATGTTCTGTGTTTTTTCCTTTCTCTCTCTTGTTATTTTTTCATAAAAAGTAAATGTTCAATAAAATCTATTTAAAAAAAGATGGAAGCTGCCATTATTCCAGGATCCACATGTTGTTTTTCTGTCTTTTTCCACTCAAAGCTTCACAGTGAATATCAGGATGTTGTGTTTCTCTGAAGCTCAGTTCAGCTCAGATGATTCAGTTCATGTCAGCTGCAGTTCGTTTGCTGCAGATGAGACAAACTGTGATATCAGAGAGGAATCACTGAGCCGCACTGACCCAAAACATCAATTTACAAACTGCTCAGAGACGTTATTGTCCAATGAACACAAGTTTGGTGAGCAGCCAGAGTTCATCCTGACATTTATTTTACTGCTGTTAGAATGATGAAATCACAACTAGACTTTAACTTGTCTGTGGTGGCATTTGGACAATTAAATGATCCTTTAGAAACTAGATGGAAATTTAATTATTTTCCAACATTGATTTTTCTGTGGTTCAGACTCCAATGAAAAGACAAAAGTCTGTAAATCATTCATTTATTGATCCAAATGATTAAATATCTGCTTTGTTTTTTTGTTTTTTTTTAAACCTTTATTTTACCAGGTAAAAAATGTTTGAGAACTAGTTCTCATTTACAAACATGACCTGGCCAAGAGGCCCCAATCAAATTAGGTCCACTACACATAAATACACATAAATATAAACATACAAACATACCAAAAGCCATCAATCAATCAATAAAATCTGAGATTTAACATGGAGTATGCATGTAAGTGATGACAACTGGATAAAAACATTAATGAGAAGAAGAGTACACGAGTTAGCGAAAAGGGAGAGAGTTGACATTAACGTGTTTGTGTGATTGTACGCGTGTATGAGTATATATAGGAGAACGTGTATGTTGCTATGTAAATTAGTGTGACCTGGGGTGGTCAGCATGAGCAACAGTCAACTATAATCTGTTGAGTTTTATGGTTGAAAGTAGTAGGAGATGTTAAAGTTGCAAGTTTGAGGGAGGTTTCTAAAGTATTCCAGTCATGTGCTGCTGCAAAACGAAAGGAGTTGCAGTCAAAAACAGTAGAGGTTTTGGGAATGGTGAGCTTAATGTATTCACTTGACCTTGTTCGATATTTATTGTGAGCTACATGAAGAAGAGATGACAGATAAGGTGGTGTCTTGCCCAGGATTGTCTTATAGATGAAGTGAAACCAGTGATGGAGCCGCCGGGTATGAAGGGAGGGCCAGCCCACCAGTTTGTAGAGGTCACAATGATGGGTGTGAAAAGGTGCGTTAGTGGCAAAGCGGATGGCTGAGTGATGAAGAGTGTCCAGTTTTTTGAGAGCAGTGCTTGATGCCATTTTATAGATGATGTCGCCATAGTCCAGAATTGGGAGTATTGTCATTGACAAGAGCGTGCTTTGTTCTATAAAGTTGAGAGAAGAGCTTCTCTTATTTGTCCCACTCAGTTGGTCATGTGATCCAGCTGTGCAGCATCACTGACATCACTTCCTCATTTGGTGTTTTCAGCTCCTCCATCCTCACATCTCTCTCTCACATCCTCACTGAGAGGAGCTCAAACATGAGGAAGAGATGCAAGTGAAGGAAGCAAGGAGACACATTAGTAACATGAAAAGCAGCCACAGTGTTGATGTTCAGCAGTCACCATGGCAACATCAATATGGTTACACATTGATCCTAATAATCCTGTCAGCGACATCTGAGGATCTGCTGTGTTATTACTCAGATTACAAAGAAAACTCTCAGTGCTGACGTCACTCTTTAATCTGTGTTCACATATAGAGCGTCATTATCACACTGATGAACATTAGTGCTGAAACACTGCAGGAAATGTGTCATAATGTCAGGATTATTGGATGTGCAGAGTTGTAGTTACTGACAGTGACCACTGGAGGGCAGTGATCCTGATAGTTTCTCTGGAACAGTCCAGTTCATCCAGATTTCCTTAATTTAGCTGCAGCTTTGGTGCTCTCTGAAAAGCAGGCAGTGTCTCTCAGGCCTTTGGTACTGATCATCTTTTTACCTCAAATCCTTTTTCTGATGTCAAAAATGTTGTTTGTATTTTTAGGCGTCCTCGTGTTTCTCTTGGCTGAAAATTCAAACTCAGTTAAAACCAAAGTTTCCAAAAAAATCACTGGGATGAGCAGGTTCCAGTGCAGGCTGTTTATTAGATTTATTGGACACACAAAACACAGACAGTTACAGCATTAATAGTAGGACACACACACACACACACACACACACACACACACACACACACACACACACACACACACACACACACACACACACACACACACACATGGAGAGAGAAGAGAGAAACAAAGAGAAAGATGCAGAAACAGGAAGAGAAGAAGAAGAAGAGGAGGACAGGAAAGAGAGTAAAGTAAAAGTGTGAGACAAAGTACAAACACCTTATTTTATACCCTTAAAGATGGTAACTGCCCACTTACCTTTGACCCCTCCTAATTTACATAAAGTACCCCTAAAACCTGAAACAGACCAATCACCTTTGGGCTAAACTAGTTCCACTCCCCTTTGTGCAGCTTCCAACAGCTGTTAACAGACTAATAAAATACTTCTTCCAGCTGAACCTACCTCCCAAAAATGTTCCCACTGTCAGCTGTTAAAACTCCCACTATAAAAAAACTCATTAGGGCACTTTTATCCAGGTATACAAAATGTATTCCCACACTTTATTCGTATTAAACAAACACAGGTGGGTCTTCAAACCCAAATTTCAGGGTGAAGTGATACAAATTCCCAGCACTGGCAGCTGGATGATGGAGTGTTGAGAGGTAGAGAGAAGGTGGAGCTGCAGAAAGAGAGGTGATGCTGGCTGCTTCAGGGAGGACTCGGTGTATTTGATGAAATCCTAAAACTCAGACAGACAGGAGCAAAATAACAACACTGTAAAATAAAGAAAGAAGGCTGCTCAGTGTAAAAATAAAACTGTTAAGTTGCACAAGTTAAAATATTGACTTGACAAAACTTTATAATTCAGACTTTTCAGTTAACATTTTTTTCTTGGGTCAAGTTGTTCCAACTTTTCTCCAAGTGTAAATATTACACATCTCAGTGAAGCTGTTGGGTCAGCTTAATGTTCCTGTTTGGGTCCAGATGGCTCAGCTGGTCTAAAATATGAAGCTAGCTTTTTTCTTGGTCCCACTCACTGTTCTCTCACAGAGAGTTGGTCTAACATAATATTACAATAAGATCACCCCAAACATTAAATACACAAGCGTTTATTTTTAAAAGATTTTATTTCAAACAAACATGAAGGAAAGAACGCTTAAAAACTGACAGTAAACGTTTCTGAATACCAACCATAAGACAGCAGCACAAACCATAAAGTACAACATCATAATCACAGATATGTGGAATGATGGAGGCAGCTACATCAACATATCCATAAACACTGATCTGTGTCTCCATTCCTTCACATATTCCATATTTCATACTGAGCGTTCACAGAAGACCAAACATCAGCCCCAAAAAGCTCTGCAGTCCAAATATGTGACGAGTCAGACGGACATGAATCATACAGAGAAGAGTGTGAGCTCTCAGCAGGTCAGCTTCATCATGTTGTTGTTCCAGGACCATCACTGAAACTGACCAATCACATTTCTGTGACTCTTTGTGACTCAGCAAAAAAGACTGGAGAAATATTATAGGCTTCAGCTCAACCTAAGCTGTAAAATGAGTGCTGTTTAATGCAGAGTGGATGTGTCTGTGTTACATGAGTCAGGTAGTACTGAGTGTCCACAGATGGAGAAGATGTCCCTTAAATAGATTTGACATGGTTTTCATTGTCAAAGAGTATTTTAACCCATAACTTTAGTAAACTGATCTGAATCTGAGTCATTCTGTTGGCTAAACTGAACCAAACTGTGACTGAAAAATGCTGAAAAATATACTAACACTGACTTCTGTGAGCATTTCTGTTTTAAAGGGTTTCTGCCAGCAAACTTCACTTTGGTCTCTTTAAAGCTCTGAGATCACAACAAGTTTCAATGATGGGCTGGAACAACATTAATTATGCTGTTAATTAATGATGATGTTGAAACAACAGCAGGGGTAGATACCATGGAGGCCACTTGTGTCTGTGCTGCAGCTCAGCCGTCCACGCCTGAGCTAACTGCAGCTCTGTAACAGTTTGATCAGCTTCAGTCCAGCTCTCAGAGTCACTTTGGTTCTCAGCACCTACATTAATGCCAGCAGGTTTCTGCAAGTCTAAAAACTCTCTGATCTGCCTCATGTACCTCCAGTTCTCTGGATGTTTAGTGCTGAGAGTGTAGAGCAGATCAAACACAACACCAAACTCTGCAGCAGCCCCCCTCAGACATCTGCACCCTCCAAAATGACTTCAACTGATCCAGGGACAGCCTGCTCCTCCACCAGGTCCTCCATCCTCCCTCTGATACAGGACTCCACGGGAGTGCTCCTTCATTAAGATAACAATAAAAAGTTTATAAACTGGTCAATAGTGTGATCATCACATCAGACAGCAGAGGGTTAAAACACTGGCCACATTCTGAGGTCATCATGATCATCAAAATCAACAGAAAGAAATCAGTCTTTGACAGCTTCCAGCTGTTTGAGTGTGATTTCTAATTTTCTAAGGTGCACTTAAATGCAGCACACAGTCTTTGTGGTGTCTGTACTTGTGTAGATGTGGTGACCACAATGTTCAGTAACAGGACAGTGATGCTGGTCTGCAGAAAGATGTTTCTAAAGACACTTCACGTCCAAAATGATCCATTTCTGATGTTATATATTCATTCAATATTTAATGGGTTTCTAAATGTTTTCCTCCACATATTTTTAAATCATTAGAACCATGAGACTGATCAGTTATTAGAGGTGTGATCAGCTGTTGAGTCTCCTTTGAGGAAGTTGTAAAGCGTTTCACAATAAAAGCCTCAATGATGAGGCTGTTCCTATTATTGTGTCCCTTTCATTTTCTTCTTCGTCCCCTCTGACCTCCTCCTCCTATAACTGGGACTCCTCTTCCTCACATTACTGGTCACATGATCTCTAAATGTAGAAAGAGGAGAAATCAGAGTGACCTTTGCTGTGAGACGCTCTGTTGGTCGATGAGTTTCATCACAGAAATCTGATAACAAGGAGAAGTAAGTTCCACACTGACAGGAGCAGGAAGTACTGTTTCAGTGTTGATCATGTGACATTTAGACTCAGACTGATACGAGTAGTTTAGCTGCAGCTCTGACACAACAGTGCTGCACAGCTTCATTGTTCAGGTGTGAGAGAGAAAATGATCAGTTTGTTCATCGCTGCTCCATCGAACAGCTTCAGACTCACATGAACACTGAAGCTGGACACAAACAGCCTGATACTGTGGATGATTTCAGTGTGTCTGCAAACATGTGACTAATTCAGCTGATTGAGTTTGACTGTGAAACCACAAACTTCCATCAGACATTTCAAACTGATTCAGCACTTCTCCCAAACCTCCTCTCTGGGTGCTTCCTTCCTTATTACACTTTCACTTCATTTTCCTCAACTTGGTGTCAGATGATCGTCTCTGTGTGAAGCTCCATATGCAGATTTTGGAAGCAGTTTAATTCCAGCAGAAATCTGATGCTCCGTAGTTCACAGTAACAGAGAAGACTCAACAAAGGAGACCGACCAACAGTTCAAGTCAAGATATCATCAGAGGTATTTTGAACTGTATTTGGAAACTCTTTAAAATGTGGATTTGCTTGTGTAGCTGTCATGGTCCTGGGTCAGGGGGCCCAGTGTTATGTTCCTTTTGTGTAGTTCTGTTTTTGTTGTGGTTGCTGTGTTTCTGTCTCCCTGTGTTCTTGTGTGTTGGTGTCTGTTATCCCTCTGTGTGTCAGTCTCCCTAGGTGTCAAGTCTGTACAGTGTTAGGTTACTTCCTGTCTTATTTTGGTAGTGTCTTGTTTCTTGTGCAGTGTGTTCAGTTTTGCTTCCTTGTCTCATCAGTGTAATTTGGTTCACCTGTGTTCCCTCCTGTTTCAGCTTCCCTCATTAGCCCTGCTGTGTATTTAAGTCCTGTATGTTCTCTGCTTGTTGTTGTGTTGTTGGTGTCGTCATGTTGGAGTGTTTGTGTGATCTTATTTTGCTTTGTTTTGATTTATGCTCTACATCTGACTCCCACAAAGATTTTGGTTTTTGTTACACAATAAACATCTTTTAAGTTCTGTCTGTTTCTGGAGTCCTGCATCTGAGTCCATCTCTGTCTGTCACACCGTCCAACATGACAGTAACTTAAAGTGCTCAACATTTCTGCAGTATTTTCCTTCAGGACTGTCTTGAAGTACTTCTGCTGTATTTTAGTACTTCCCTTATTCTGCAGTTACTTCATCCAGTTACAAGCTCAAAGTTTGATATCCATAATCATGTTTGAGTGATCTGTGATGTCCAGTTCTCTCAGACTTTTAACAAAGATGATCCTATTTTGAACACTGATGAGCTGAACTGTTGGAAAATGTTCATCCTCACAGTGCAGTCTGACTGACACTGAGATGAAGCAGGAAAGAAGCAGCTGATAGTTGGACAGCACACATGATGAAAGGAGGATTTCTGTTGATGTGCACATGAATGATGTGTGTTTCCTCTGCAGGTGAAGGTAGAAAGTGTGTGTGAGCTGATGTGAATTCAGCAGCATGAATCAGTGTGAGGACAGAGAGGAGGGAGTCCCTCCCTCTAAAACCACTCTGTGTGGGGAACATGAGAGCCAGACCAAAGCTCAGAGGTGAGATGACCATCTCTAACTGTCCATGACTCTTCTCCATGTCACAGCTCAGCACTCACATCACTGCTGCATCATTATTCACAGGAACCAACCTGAACCTGAACCTGAACCTGAACCCAGCTGTGTGTCCTTAAAGAGCGACTGGTCTAAGGTTTTCATTGTTACCTTTAAATCAGGTGTTCCTCCTCCTGCAGAGAGGTAATGTGTGTCTAAATGTTGTTCCTGACTCAGTGTTCTGAATAAATTCTCCATCATGTTTAATGTCAGCTCAGCTCTTTTTCACACACATTTCTGTGTTCATATGTGAAGCGGTGTGTGTTGGAGTTTGTTGCACAAACACAGCAGTCAGAGTGTAAAGAATGGATGTTGTAGGAGGTGTTTGTGTAGTGAAGAGGCTGAGTGTCTGTAGGACTGCAGCTGCTCCAGCAGGGGGCTCCTTTGAGCTGTGCTTCAAACACAGGAGACACCTTTGTGAGTCTGTATTTGATGTCCTGCTGACACGTTTGTCTTCATGAAGGTTTATGGATCATTGTTCTATCCTCACATGTCTGAGGGGCTGTAATGGTTCATACGTTGCTTCCATGTGAGCATGAAGGTTTCCAACAGTAAAAACAGTGGAGTGATTTTCAAATCAGTAACTGTCAGGCAGTCAGTGTAGGGACTTCAAATAGGTGGAACCATTTCTCTCCTTCTGGTCCTCGTAAGCATTCTGGATGCAGTTCTGAATCAGTTCTAGTTTCTATTTCTAACATTTGTAGGTAGAACAGAGAGCAGAATACTGCAGTCAGGCCTTCTAAATGTAGAAGCATGTATTAGTTCCTCTAATACGCAGAGATAGAAAAGATCACACTGATTATTTTTCAGCTAATAAACAGATTGATGGAAGGAAATGCTGAGTCTCCTAAAGACATTTCCAAGAGTAGCAGGCATTTGTTGAAAGGAAGCAGAGCTGGAATTGATCAGTGCTACTTCCAAGCAAATCATTTCACACAGTGCATTCGATCTATAGGTTTTAGTGACTCAGAGGAAGTTGTTGAGAACTGGGAGCTCAGCAGTGAAAGCACAGAGAGAGAGACTGTCTTACTCCAGGGCGCTTCAGCTGAAAGGAAATCTTTGTGAAGGGAGTTGGTGAGAGCTGTTAGGACTAAACCACAGTGAGCTGAAAGCTGTGAACAGCTGCAGACTGAGATGTAGATTCTCAGTGGGATCACTGAGGGCTAGTAAAGCTTTGCTGCTACAGGGAGTCATCTGCTTCACTCTTCATCCAAAACATCACTTCATGGACTTTGAGCTGTGTTGGTCCCTGTGTGGATGAGAGCTAATTCTTCATGATTCCTTCACAGAGTGGATCAGGAGAGCTCAGAGGTTCCCAGTGGTCAGTCTGCCCAGCAGCATCCAACACAGCTGGACTCCATATTTATGGTTTGTACATGTACAACAACTACTGTTACATCTGTTCTTTCAGTCATCTCCATGCTGCACTTTGTACACCAGTGGATTGCACTGCTCAACACTGTTACCAAAGATGTCTGCTTCATTAAGTAAGTAAAGTAAAAATTTATATTTATAGCACATTTCTGCAACAAGGCAGTTCAAAGTGCTTTACATCATAAGAACATCAAACAAATGTGCAGTAAAATCATTAAAAGCATCAATCAATCAATTACACAATAAATTGTCAAAACATCAGAATCCTCACACAAAATCATTAAACCATCAAGCAGATACACATGATAATCATAGGGAGATCGTCAATGTCTTATAAGATATTTTGTTTAGAGCAGCTTTCACCCAGGTTTGTTTGTGGAGTACTAATCAAAGGCAGCTCTAAACAGGTGGGTTTTCAGTCTTGATTTAAAGGAATTTAGTGTTTCGGCTGTAATTTTGCAGTTTTCTGGGAGTTTGTTCCAGATTAAAGGTGCCTAAAAACTGAAAGCTGCTTCTCCATGTTTGGTTCTGGTTCTGGGGATACAAAGTAGACTGGAACCAGGAAGACCTGAGTGTTCCAGAAGGTTGATATGAGGATAGTAAGTCTTTAAGTATTGTGGTGCTAAACCATTCAGCGATTTATAACCAATACAAGTATTTTAAAGTCTATTCTCTGCACTACAGGTAGCCAGTGGTAAGGACTTAAAACCAGGGTGATGTGCACTATTTTTCTAGTCTTGGTGATAACATGAGCAGCAGCATTTTGGATTAGCTGCAGCTGTCTGATCGATTTTTTTTGGGCAGACCTGTGAAGATACTGTGCAATAATCAGTGCGACTAAAGATAAATGCATGGATGAGTTTCTCTAGATCGTGTTGAGACATTAATCCTTTAATTCTATAAATGTTCTTCAGGTGGTAGAAAGCAGACTTTGTAACTGTTTTATGTGTCTCTGAAGGTTCAGGTCTGAGTCCATTACTACACCAGATTTTGGGCCTGTTCACAGGTTTCTAAATGTAGTAGCTGAAGCTGCGCGCTGATTCTTGATCGTTCCACTTTAGGTCCAAAGATAATAACTTCAGTTTTGTTTATGTTCAGCTGAAGAAGTTTTGACACATCCACAAATTGATTTGTTCTAAGCATCTGTTCAGTGCTTGGATAGGTTCTGAGTCACCTGGTGATAAGATGATATAGAGCTGTGTATCATCTGCATAGTTAGGTAACTAATCTGATTACTTGTTTATAATCTGAGCTAGGGGAGCATGTAGATATTAATAGAAGGGGGTCCCAGGATTGATCTTTGGGGTACTCCACATGTGACGCCTGTCCGCTCTGAAAAGAAGTTGCCTATTGACACAAAGAAGTTCCTGTTCATTAGGTAGGATTTGAACAGTTAAGTTACTGTGTCTGAGAGTCCGACCCAGTTCTCCAGTCGCTTTAGTGATATATCATGGTCAACAGTGTTAAATGCTGCGCTAAGGTCCAGTAGAACCAGCACTGTGGTTCTTCCAGTCTGTATTTATGTGGATATCGTTGAACACTTTGACGAGGGCAGTCTCAGTGCTGTTTCTGATCTCACGTGAGATCAGAAACCGGACTGAAAAACATCAAAGCAGTTTGTTATTGTTAAGAAGCTATTTAACCAATCTCATTGTACATCCTGTATAATGACAATAAAGGCATTCTATTCTATTCTAACTGTTGAAATACAGCTTTTTCAGTAATTTTGCTCATGAATGGAAGGTTAGATATTGGTCTGTAATTTTGCAATAGTGATTTATCCAGATTGTTCTTATTATTTACTTATTTATTTTTTTGCTTTTTTTTTTGGTTTTTTGCATTTTTGGCCACAGCGGCTTTTTGTGACATTGGAGAGAGACAGGAAATGGGGTCGAAAGATACAGGGGAAGACACGGGGCAAATTGGCAACGGGCCGGGACGCAAACCTGCGCCACCCGCACCACAACGACCAAACAGCATTTTTCTCTGCCTTAGTTATGTTTGGGCATAGCATCGTTATTGGGGTTGGTGTGGATGAGCAGATTAACCCTCTACTTTTTGTAATTTTCTCTGTAAAAAGTTGGCAACTTCATTGCAGGCCTTGGCAGATTGGAGTTCAGGTGGTAAAGTCACAGGTGGTTTTGTCAACCTGTCAACTGTGGCACACAGGCCACGAGTGTTGTTAATGTTTTATGATTTCCACAAAAACTGTTTCCCTTGCATGTTTTTAACGAGGGGGTGATAGCTTCACAGCCTTTCTTTGTATATTTCATAGTAACATGAAGTGAGTTTTTACGCCATTTACGTTCAGCCTTTCAACAAAGGCTTTTTTTCTATTCTTACAAGTGGAGCATTTTTTATCTACTGTATGGGGATTTCTTTCTACCAGACACAATTTTCACTTTAATAGGAGCAATGGAATCTGTTATATCTGAGATTTTGGAGAATAAGTTATATCGCAGTTCCTCTACTGATTTACAGCATGGAAGTGAAGTAGAGGAGTATAGTTGACTAAAAGTTTCAGCTGTGCTGTCCGTAAACAAGATTTTTGTGATAACATCTGTTTTTCTGAGCAAGTCAACATAGATTGTACTTTCAAAAACAACAGGAAAATGATCAGACAGAACGACATCAATAACAGAGACTTTGGAGATATTTACATCCTTGCTAATAATCAAATCTAGAGTGTGTCCTAAATTATGTGTTGGCTGTTTAACATGTTGATCTGAAGTACATCATTCAGCTTTTTGCCTCTTTGTCTATTGTGCTGTCAACATGGATGTTAAAGTCTCCCATAATTGTTAAATAATCATATTCAGTGCTTATCATAGATAGAAGTTCACTGAAGTAATTGAAAAAATTTGCCTCATATTTTGGGGTTTTGTATAGGGTTCGTGTCAGAGTTCGTTTGTGGCCTTTTACCTCAATTCCCAAATATTCGAAAGAGTCAAAGTTGCCCAGGGAAACCTTTTTACAGTTTAGTGAGTCCTGAAAAATTCCTGCAACCCCTCCACCCCTCTTGTTCTTTCTATTTTCATTTAAAAAACTGTAATTAGGGGCTGCTGATTCAATGAGTACAGGTGTTTCACTGTTGTCATGTAACCATGTTTCTGTGAGAAACATATATTATTCTCAGTAATGAAATCATTAACTAAAAGTCCCTTTGTTGATAGTGATCTTATATTTAACAGGGCCAGTTTAAGTGTCATGGGGGTGGATAGTTCTACAGCTTGAGGTTGCTTAAGGCAGGGGATTAATCTGAGATTAGATTTTAGGCCATTGGATTTCCTTGCTGTTTTTCTATTAGTAATTCTGACAGGGATGCTCCTATATCTTACCACCAGGGGGCCAGACGCTTTCTGGGTAGTCAGATGTTTATTAATGTCTGGACCCCTGTTTCAGACATCAGAAAGACAGAGTCGAAGTTGATCTGATAATTTTGATAGGCCAGAGTCAGGAGGTTTGGGACTCAGAAGGCATGCTTTTTGGGAACCATTTTCTCTGAAAATTTAAGAAATATGGGTTCTAGTGAGCTATTCTGTGTTCCAGGGCTGTCCTGGAGGTCCACTGTTGAGCAGTCTTGTTTCCCAGTTGGTGTTGATAAGATATTTCCAGCTGGAGTCCTGTGGGGTGGCTGGTTATCGGTTTGTTTTGGAACAGTGTGATCCTGCTTGTCCTTCTGCAGTGGTGTCGTTGTTTACATTGTCCTGCATTGGGGGAGATGGCCTTGTGTTGTTAACAGCATTGAAGATGTTAGCAATGAAGAGCTTTTGTCCCTCTTTGTTTAGGCATAATCCATGTTGTCTGAAAAGATGGTAGTGCTCCCAGAAAATCGTGTGATTGTCAATAAAGTTCACAGAGGAGCATTCTTTAATAAGCCATCTATTAATCATAAGCAGTCTGCTGTAATTCTCATCTCCACATCCAACTTTTGGTATTGGTCCACTGAAAAACATATTCATTTTCAGATTTCCAATTGTGCTTAGAAGATGGCTAAAGTCCTTTTTCAGAATTTCAGATTTCTTCTTGGCCAGGTCATTAGCTCCAATGTGAATGATAAGATTTTCAGTGCTTGGATGATCAGTGGTTTGTGGGACTATTTTCTCTGTAACATCCAACACAGTGTCATTAGAGAAACAGAGTACCTTTGTTTTCTTCGTGTTACAGAGACGATCAATACCTTTTACTGCTGAATCCCCGACAATGAGGACTTTTGGCATTAGTTTGGCATTCACAGAGAAAATGTAAGCTGTGACATTTACAATATCAGATTGGTTACAGTGTCCAAGATTTATTTATCTATTTATTTCTACTCCATGGGGTTGGTCTACTGGATAGGTGATGGAAGGTTTGGATACATTGTGCGACCAAGTAGGGACATTGTG